>NC_081311.1:28212500-28465000 GCF_026419965.1 Kogia breviceps | reverse complement strand
AGGTGAGATCAGGACCCTGGAGAGCACCAAAGAAGCCCTACTGAGACCATGTCCAAGGCTCAATGTTGCCTGAAGATTAGCCTGAAGGAAGGAAGGGGCTGGGAGACCATGGGGCCTAGGAAACTAGTTTTAGTAGTATTTTATTATGTGTTGTAGGAACCATCAGAATGTGAAGGCCTCCAAATTCTCTTTCATAAGAATGTTCTTGAGGGGGCTGGCAGTTTGTGCTTATAACTCTTCAATGGCTCCCCACAGGGTCCTTAGGATAGCTGAGTTTATCATCACTACCATCACTACCATAAGCTCCATATCATACCTTATAAGATCCTTCATGACCCGCCCCTGCTTAAATGACCAGCCTTGTCATCTTTTACTACTTTGCTCTTCAAACTCTCTGCTCCAGCCACACTGATGCACTCTCACTAAATCATGCCCTCTGTCACTTCTGGGGCTTGGCACATGCTGTTCTTTCTCCCCAGAAACTTCCCTTGTCTTTACCTCTCTTTCAGGGAGATAAATTCTCATCATTTTTCAGATTTTAGTTTAGAAATAATTTCCTCTGCATGTCCTCATATATTCCCCAAATCTGGATACAACTGAAGTAACAGCATCACAGAACTCTGAACTGGTCAGACTGACTATGGAGTATTTTGTCCATTACTGGGCATCATATAGATCAGGCCTAGAGACAGGCAACCAGGATGGTGAGCATTATGGAATATTTTTTTACTATACGCTAGGCACTGAGGAAATGACTTCATGGATATTGCCTCATGTACCTTATGTAATAATCTTATTGGATTGGGTAGGTACAGATGAGAAAACTGAAACTCAGAGAAGTTAAGCAACTTACTCAAGGTCCCTCACCTGGTAAATGGTAGAACCTGGTGTTTGAACCCAAGTCTGTGTAAATTCAGAGCCCATGCCTTCCATCTCTGCATGATACCACTTCTGGAAACCATATTATAATGACTGGTTTAGTGAGAAACTAGAAGGTAACTAATCCAGAGAACATATTACCAAGGAGAAACATGATAGCCATATTCAATCACAGGGCTGTCACTTCGGAGAGTAACAGAGAAGTAGATGGCTCAATAGAAGGAAGTTCTCAAAAGGAGAAGAAGAGCCCCTGAAAGGCTCAAGGATCAGTCATCTCTGTATATCTCCGTCCAATGTCTGGCACAGAAAGGGGAGCTCCGTGGATGAAAGGAAATAGGGCTTCCCAACAGTAGAAGAGCTGCCCTATGAAAGAGTGGAACTCCCATGGATGTTCCCCACGATGGGGCTGCTTGGTCACCTGACAGAGAACCACAGGAGGGATCTTGGAGAAAGAATTTCTGCATCCTTGAACTAGATGACCTCTAAAGCTCCTGGCCACTTAAGGATTCTGTAATTATTGGACTGAGTCCACGACTCAGACTTTGGCAAGTTACAGACCATCTAGTATTTGTCAGTGCACTGAGGTCTCAAAAAGTAGAGAACACAAGTGGATAGGACTTCTGGGCTCCCAGAACTTAAGCTTCCCTCCCTGAAGCCAGAATGGTTCACTCTAACTCTGGGGAGCTAGAAACCTTCCAATCTTGCTCCAAAGGCTAACCTGGAAATGGAGATATTCGAGTCATTTATAGAGAAAGGCTCTGCCTGCAGGTTACAGCTGCTGTCACAGGATCTGAAAAAGGAGAGAAACACTCCTTCCTAGCAGATGGTTGAGACAAAAAGTCAATATGTCAGCAAATGGATTTCTGCGAGTCATTGCTGAAAGGAATCAAATGGGCCCCCAAAAATGTACACTGGGTTGACTGTTGTTCCCCACATGCTCTGCCTCCTTTCACTCCACGCTGATGGCCTGTGGTAAACATGCAGAACTGTCCCGTCTATCCCCACAGAGTGAGTCCCAACAGAGTACAACCAAAACAAGTGTTCAGCTTTCCTAGAGGGCTCATACACATGTGGATAGCTCACAAAGATGATGAAATTTTTAACCCAAACTTATATAATCAGACCTTCAGATTCTACTTGCAAATGATTCATGCATCCTAAAAAGAACAGAGGCTTCTGTGGGGTATAAGGCCACCTAGTAATGGAGGCACCTTAGTTGTAAGGTCCAAGCTGCAGCTTCACTCAACACACGCATACACACACAACTCTATGAAACTAGCCAAAATTCACTTGTGCAAAAATTTAAAGAAGCAATTCATAGGAAAGCAAAGCATGTTTATCTGTAGACCTTATAGCATCTGTTTGGTCCACCTTTATTATTATCTCCAATTCTTTGACTCTATTCTTCCATGGTTCACCGATCTACCCATTCACTTGCTTCTCTCAACTTAGAGACCAAACCTTCCCAGCTTATATCTATAGACAGATCTTCAGATAAGCTTCCCTCAAAGCCTGTGGCATGGTGCTCTTTCACATGGGAAAACCTTAGCTGCACTGACTACCACACCATTTGCATCTTTAATCCTTTTATTAAGGATCTGAGCTCTAAGGCCTGCTGAATCTTTTTCCTCCTGCATCCAAAGAAATGTGGATCAGACCTAGTATAATAACTCTGTGAAACCCACCAAATTATTTTTTCTGAACAGAAAGGAGTGTCTTGGGACTTCCCTGGTGGCACAGTGGAAAAGAGTCCACACTTCCAACGCAGGGGGTCCGGGTTCGATCCCTGGTCAGGGAACTAGATCCCACACGCATGCCATGGCTAAGAGTTCACATGTCACAACTGAGGAGCCCGGGAGCTGCAACTAAGGAGCCTGCCTGCCACAACTAAAACCTGGTGCAACCAAATAAGTGAATAAATAAATAAATAAAAAGAAAGGAGTGTCTTCCACTCTTTACAGAAGGGTAAAAACTTCCACCTGCTAATAGAAAACAGTGGCTGTTAAGTAGATATCAGGAACTTGAACTTAAAAAGTGGATTCCCCTTATAACACTTGACGAAGTAACCTGTATTAAAAGCTTTCCAATAGTCTGCCTTTTTCTCCTGAACTCAGTGACAAGTTCTTTTTAATTAAAAAATCTTAAGCTGAAAAGGTATAAAATAGAATGTTAGGGCTTCCCTGGTGGCACAGTGGTTGAGAGTCTGCCTGCTAGTGCAGGGGACACGGGTTCGAGCCTTGGTCTGGGAGGATCCCACATGCCGCGGAGCAACTAGGCCCGTGAGCCACCTGCGCGTCTGGAGCCTGTGCTCCACAACAAGAGAGGCCACGATAGTGAGAGGCCCCAGCCCCGCGATGAAGAGTGGCCCCCACTTGCCACAACTAGAGAAAGCCCTCGCACAGAAACGAAGACCCAACGCAGCCAAAAATAAATAAATAAACAAATGTGGGGTTTAAAAAAAAATAGAATGTTATTATTGATATAAAGATCCCAGGGCACAGCCTGCTCATACAGATGGAGGCTGTCCCCACAGATGTTGCCCACAGAGGCGTGTGCCCAGTTGTTGTACACATAGATGTTCTCACACACAGATGTGCACAGAGACAGATGTTACTCACAGAAACAAATGTCCACCAGGAACACGATGTACACCTAAAGCTCTGGCAGGGTGATCTTGACGATAAAGTTCCTGGTTCTCAGCTGTGTTCTCAGTCAAGGTTGTTCCCCAAAGTCCTAAGGGAGGGACATTGGAAAGATGCCCAGGATTCCCAACAGCGGGGTTCCTTCCAGTTACCCTACCTATCAGTCCCTGGACTTTATTCTCATTTCCACCCCAGCCCTTTTACCTGTCACCTTATCCCAGGTGGAGCAGTCTAAGGCATCATCACATCCATGTCTTCCCTCAAACTATCTCCCTCATACCCTTCTGGGTCCCCAAGAGATGACTGTGCCAGGCTCTCCCTCTGGGAGACCACTAGACTAGCCTCTGTACTCTGAGTCATTCAGCTCTAACGCAGACCATTCACAAACCCCAAAGACACACTGAGATTCCACCTCTTCTTCAGACTGTATTCCCTTCCATCAGCTCCTGTGGACCCCTTCTCCTGACTCCAGTGTCTCAGGAGAATCCTCCCCCACCAGGTACCTCTGATGCCATGACAGATCTGAAGGCAGCAACTGGACACCAGGGTCCTGTGTACCTTCTCCTGGGGTCCATCTTCAGGCTTCTTAGGTTGGGATGGAGGAGGAACCACAGTGGAGATGGTACAGATTCTCAGTGTCCCACGCGGGGAGGGGGCGCCACTGTAAGCGGGGTTGTCCCAGGCTCCGCTCCCCAGGTTTTGTAGATCCTGCCCCTCAGGACATTGCACAGCATTCATGGGGAATGAGGCAGGAGACCTGGCACCTCAGGGACCTACTCTCACCTGGAGAAAGAGAGAACAAAGACACAGCCCAGCCTAGCCAGCAGAGGGCAAAGGAAAGGGAGCGTGAGAGCAGCTGGTCTCACACAGCCTCTGTCTCCTGCCTTTTGTAGGGGGAAAGCGGTGCCTGTTCAGGGGAGGGAGCAGAGAAGGGTGGGGAATTACCATCAATCCTATCAGGGGCTCTCCCCGCCGTCTTGCTGCAAGTGCCGGGGACAAGAAGAAATGGAGTGGGAGGGAGCTAGGAGCCAGGGGCTTGATGGGGAATAGGAGGGTGTGGAGACTGGGGCTAGAAGGAAGGAAGGGTGAGAGAGGTGAATGCTGTGGGGAGAGGAGGGCTGCTTGCAGATGGGGCCTGGGAGGGATGGTCCTGAGTCAGACAAAAGAGGTGATGAAAGAGCAATGGGTGGGGCTGGGAGGAAAGGGAGGCTGGTCGACTGCACAGCAGGTCTGAGTTCATGTCCACCAAAAGCTCCTGAAAGGGCCGCCATGGATGAGGTGGGGACCAAGGGCAGGCACAGGAGACTGAAAAGTGTTGCCTCCCTCCCAGGCTCCACCAACGGTGTCTGAGGCTCTTTTACTGTCTCACCTGGAGCTGCCCCATCTCCTACCTCATTCCACCCCCGCAGGTGGGGGAGAAGGATAGTGGCAGGAGGACTCCCTGCTTCAGATACTTAAGGGACAGGCTTTCTGGCCACTGATGAGGAGGGGAAAAGCCTGCAGAGTTCCAGATTGTCTGTATCCTTTTTTCCGGGGTCTGCCCTCTTGTAGCTTATGGGTGAGCTATACTGCTAGAAAGGCCTTCTTTGAAGGCGTAGGGCTCAGCCTAGGGAAAAGGCTAAGCACTGCCTGGGAAGATGGATCAGAGAGCAAAGGGCAAGGACTGTGTGACCTGAGACTCCTTAAGGGGAAGGTATATCTGGACCCAGCTCAGTTGACAATCTTACCTTGTGGCTCTGCTTAGTACGGGACCTAGAACTGAAAGCAGGAGCACAAAATGCTCATATAAGAGGTATACAGGCTGATCTGCTTTTTATCCGGTCTTGGTTTCTGAATCAAAACCCTGGCAAGTACCCTTGAGCACATCCTTGCCTGTGCCCGGATCCAGCCTCTGATCACATGCTCTGGCTCGTTCGTCTACAGGCTCGCTCAGTATGGGGCTTGTCCCACAAGTGCAGGTGTTTACCTCCTCCTTGATGGCTGGAGTGGGGGCTGCCCTCTCTCCAGCTCCTGGCTCCCCATCTGGGCTACTCTACTGATACGGTGGCCTGAAGCCCACCTTTGTGCTCAGTAAAACATCAGCCTGGTGGAAGTCACCAGTCTTAAGTGTCCCCATAAAGAGATCCTGATCCCAGACAACCCAGGGCTGGGCTCAGCTCCTTGATAAATAAATGTACCTCAGCATCAGAGATAGCGCCTGTCCTACCCCTGGGTCTGCTACATGGAGCTCCTGCCCCAGGCCCAGGTATTATGAAGGGAATTAACTCTCTGTCTGGGCTGGAGCTAAGGCCAGTCTGTGAGCTTTCCTAGATGGAGGAGTTCCCATCTTTCCGATTTTTTGGTTAGTGGGACATACATTCCAAGGTGTTTGTTTTCTTTGGGAAAACAAAGGATCAGGAACTGGGCCTGTACTGCTCATTTTGTCTGAAATCATCTGATAGTGAAGGAAAGGGAGCTGCTATCTCTCACCCACATACTTTTCTAACAGTTGCAAAAGGACCCCTGGCTTGCAAAACTGAACTCTGGGACAGAGGTGATGAACAGGAAGCTAGCAGTATACTCCTGAGAAGTGGGGAAAGGAACTGGAGATGGTTTCTGTTCCTTTGGGATAATTTTGTATCCTAAGGGAGGCTTGTGAATAGCAGGGGTTTGGATGGACCCAAGGAGGTTCATCACATGACAGGTCCCCGACCCCTGATGATGCTGAAAGCTCAGCTTCTGTGTACACTGGTGCCGAATCAAATGTTAGAGACAGAGTTTTGGGTGAAGTAGAAAAGGACAGCCTTATTGCTTTGCCAGGCAAGGGGGGACACAGTGGGCTCCTGCCCTTGAAAACTATGTGTCCCTCTTGGAGAGGATAGTGAGACGTTTTACAGTAATGGTTCAAAGAGGCCATGATCAGCTTGTGGACATTCTTCTGATGGGTTGGTGGTGAGGTAGTAGGAGTCAGCATCACCAACCTTCAGGTTCCAACTGGTCTGGGGTCTACATGCCTGTGGGCAGCATACCATCATTAATCATTAACTTCTCCCACCTGGAGGGTGTTTCAGTATCTGTAAAACAGCTCAAAGATATTGTTGTGTGTATCCCTGATGGGGAACCAGGACCTTGCCCCAAGGCTGCACTACTGTTTCTCTTGACTGTTTGTTTCTCCCTGGTCTCTCATCCCCTCCCTTCCCTAATTAGTAACTGCTTGAATCTGCCCATTGGAACTCGGGGAAGGTCAAGGAGGCTGAATGAAGACTATATCCTATAATCAAAGAAATGGGGGACACAGAAAGGCTTTGTACCCAGGAGCCCCACAGGGCACTGCTCGGTATCACTGGCAGCTTAAGGCCAGCAGTGTGTGGCCTGTCACGATCACCTACCTGGCCAACATTGCTCTTCCCTGCTCCATCTTCAGCACTCCCCAAGTAAGGATGAACCTATAATGCCCCCAGGGGGCACAGGTTATGCAACAGAGCTTGAGAAATGTTGTCAAAAGATGTTCTATGTTCCTAGGAGGTTTAGTCTTACTCAAGAAGTTGTAAATGTGGTAATAAAGTGGGATCTCCTAAGGATTTAATGGCCAGCAGTTCTCCATGCCCTCCAGCTTCTGTTGGCACTTGACTTCACTCTGTCAAAAAGGGAAGCTCATTTCAGGGGAGTCCTGTAGCAAAACCCAACTTGAACTTGAAACCAGAACTCCTGGGTTTAACTCTTTGTTCAGCAACACACTAACCAGATGGTTCTGGGCAATTCCCTTTTGCGACTTTCTTTACCTATCTTCACATTGTTGATAATAAGGCCAGCCCTCTTGACCTTAAGGACTATTTTAAAACTAAAATAGAATACTTTATAAACTCTGTACACTATAAAGCACACAACAAATTTAATGATCACACCATTGCATCCATCCTGGTGCATTCCACTCACACATAGCAGTTCATGGTTAAGGTAGACACCTTCAGCCAGGACTCTGTTGTCATTGCCCCTGAAGGACAAGGGTCCCAGAACTCTGTGCTTACACCCATTTCATCTCAGATGACACCAACAGAATGGAACAGAACAGATGATACCAACAGTATTTCAGGTGGAGAGTATTATACAAGTAGCCTTTGAATGAAAGCACCTCTTAGAAGAGTTTTATAACCCCATGACAAGCCTTGTGAGTCATCTAAACCAAAAGTACCTCTTCATCATGAAGCCTCTTAACCACTTGGTGAATTGGTCCCATTGCTTCAGTGGGATAAATTTTTTGGTCACATGCTCTTCTCATGCAGACACTAGGAAGAGAGTTATCCTATTCCCACCACCAGTTCACTCCCTTTTCACAACATCCCCATCCCAGCCAGCTTCTCCAGTTCTACCTGGATCTACTAGGCCTTGACAAAGAGTCCAGAGACATCAAAGTCTATAAGATGGAAACTTGTGGTCCATCTCCTTATAAGTTTTCCATAGAACTTCCTCTGGGATAAGATACTTTCCATACTTTAGAGAAAGGAACTCTGGGGAGATTCACAGTCCAGGTTCTACAGGGAGAAGCAAGCTGCAAACCACCTTCTGTATTTTACATAGTGACTCAACCTTTTTCACCCCAATAGACATAAACAGTAGGAAACACTTTATAAGTAACAATGGCTCACTATGGCAATGATTCTCAGTGGAAGACCCTAGAAATCACTTATCCATAAGAAACAACCCTGGGTATAAAAGCTTAACCTTGGGGGAGTGAGAAGATGGCGGAAGAGTAAGACGCGAGGATCACCTTCCTCCTCACAGATACATCAGAAATACATCTACACGTGGAACTTCTCCTATAGAACACCCACCGAACGCTGGCAGAAGACCTCAGACCTCCCACCCAAAAGGCAAGAAACTCCCCACGTACCTGGGTAGGGCAAAAGAAAAAACAGAGACAAAAGAATAGGGACGGGACCTGCACCAGTGGGAGGGGGCCGTGAAGGAGGAAAGGTTCCCACACACTAGAAGCCCCTTTGCGGGCGGAGACTGCGGGTGGCGGAGGGGGAAGCTTCAGAGCCGCGGAGGAGAGCGCAGCCACAGGGTACGGAGGGCAAAGCGGAGAGATTCCGCAGAGGATCGGTGCCGATCAGCACTCACCAGCCCGAGAGGCTTGTCTGCTCAGCCGCCGGGGCGGGCGGGGCTGGGAACTGAACCTCGGGAGGATCCCAGGGAAAGGTCTGGAATTGGCAGAGTGAAAACAGCCTGAAAGCATTAGTGCACCATGGCTGGCTGGGAGGGAGTTCGAGAGAAATCTGGAGCTGCCGAAGAGGCAAGAGACCTTTTCTTCCCTCTTTACCTCCTGCTGCGCGAGGAGAGGGGTAAGCACGCCGCTTAAAGGAGCTCCAGAAACGGGCGCGAGCTGCGGCTGTCGGCACGGACAACAGAGACGGGTGTGGGACGCTAGGGTTGCTACTGCCGCCACCAAGAGGCCTGTGTGCGAGCACAGGTCACTTTCCACACCGGCCCTCCCAGGAGCCTGTGCAGCCCGCCACCGCCAGGGTCCCGGGATCCAGGGACTGCTTCCCCGGGAAAACGCGCGGTGCGCCTCGGGCCGGTGCAGCGTCACGCCGGCCTCTGCCGCCGCGGACTCGCCCCACATCCGTGCCCCCACCCCGCCGCCAGCCTGAGTGAGCCAGAGACCACGAATCAGCTGCTCCGTTAACGCCGCTCCTTTGACCCCGCCCTCTCCCAGCGAAGGGCAGACGCCCTCGAACGACCTGCGCGCAGAGGCGGGGCCAGGTCCAGGGCTGAGCCCCAGGAGCTGTGCGAACAAAGAGAGGGGGAGGTCCCTCCCAGCAGCCTCAGAAACAGCGGGTTAAAGCTCCACAGTCAGCTTGAAGTGCCCTGCATCTGTGGAAAACCTGAATAGACAGCGAAATATCCCAGGTTGAGGAAGTGGACTTTGGGAGCAAGATATACTATTATTTTCCCCTTTTTTCTTTTTGTGAGTGTGTATGTGGGTGCTGCTGTGTGAGATTTTGTCTGTGTAGCTTTGTTTTCACCATTTGTCCTGGGGTTAGACTGACCCCCCCTTTTTTTTCTTTAATAGAAATTTTTCTTCTGAATAATTATTTTTTTATTTTAATAACTGTATTTTACCCTACTTTATTTTGTCTTCTCCCCTTTCTTTCTTCCTTTCTTCCCTCCTTTCTTTCCTATTTCCCTCCTTCCTTCCTTCCTTCCTTTATTCCCTCCTTCCTTCCTCCCTTCCTTTCTTCCTCCCTCCCTTCCTTTCTTTATTCCCTCCTTCCTTCCTCCCTTCCTTTCTTCCTCCCTCCCTTCCTTTCTTCCTTCCTTCCCTCCCTTCCTCCTTCCTTCCTTCCTTTCTTGCCTTTCTATTTTTTTCTCCCTTTTGTTTTGAGCCGTGTGGATTAAAGGCTCTTGGCACTCCAGCCAGGTGTCAAGGCTGTGTCTCTGAGGTGGGAGAACTAACCTCAGGACACTGGTCCACAAGAATATCAAACGGCGAAAATCTCCCAGAGATCTCCATCTCAACACCAAGACCCAGCTTCACTCAGGAACCAGCAACGAACAGTGCTGGACACCCTATACCCAACAAAGAGCGAGACAGGTCTACAGCCCCATCCATTAGCAGAGAGGCTGCCTAGAATCATAGTAAGGCTACCAACATCCCCATACACGCCACCAGACGTGGACCTGCCTGCCAGGGAGACGGGATCCAGCCTCATCAACCAGAACAGGGGCACTGGTCCCCCTAACCAGGAAACCTGCTCAACCCACTGAACCAACCTCAGCCACTGGGGACAGCCACCAAAAATAGATAGAACTACGAACCTGCAGCCTGCAAAAGGGAGACCCCAAACACAGTAAGATAAGCAAAATGAGAAGACAGAAAAACACACAGCAGATGAAGGAGCAAGATAAAAACACACCAGACCTAACAAATGAAGAGGTAATAGCCAGTCTACCTGAAAGAGAATTCAGAATAATGATGGTGAAGATGATTCAAAATCTTGGAAATAGAATAGACAAATTGCAAGAAACAGTTAACAAGGACCTAGAAGAAATAAAGAGGAAGCAAGTAATGATGAGCAACACAATAAGTGAAATGAAAAATACTCTAGATGGGATCAGTAGCAGAATAACTGAGGCAGAAGGACGGATAAGTGACCTGGAAGATAAAATAGTGGAAATAACTACTGCAGAGCAGAAGAAAGAAAAAGAATGAAAAGAACCGAGGACAGTCTCAGAGATCTCTGGGACAACATTAAACGCACCAACATTCGAATCCTAGGGGTCCCAGAAGAAGAAGAGAAAAAGAAAGGGACTGAGAAAATATTTGAAGAGATTATAGTTGAAAACTTCCCTAATATAGGAAAGGAAATAGTCAATCAAGTCCAGGGTAAACCTGTATGGGTTTATCCCATACAGGATAAACCCAAGAATAAACACGCCGAGACACCTAATAATCAAACTGTCAAAAATTAAATACAAAGAAAACATATTAAAAGCAGCAAGGGAAAAACAACAAATAACACACAAGGGAATCCCCATAAGGCTAACATCTGATCTTTCAGCAGAAACTCTACAAGCCAGAAGGGAGTGGCAGGACATATTCAAAGTGATGAAGGAAAAAAACCTACAAACAAGATTACTCTACCCAGCAAGGATCTCATTCAGATTTGATGGAGAAATTAAAACCTTTACAGACAAGCAAAAGCTGAGAGAGTTCAGCACCACCAAACCAGCTTTACAGCAAATGCTAAAGGAACTTCTCTAAGCAAGAAACATAAGAGAAGGAAAAGACCTACAAGAACAACCCAAAACAATTAAGTAAATGGTAACAGGAACGCACATATCAATAATTACCTTAAATGTAAATGGATTAAATGCTCCCACCAAAAGACACAGACTGGCTGAATGGATACAAAAACAGGACCCATATATATGCTGTCTACAAGAGACCCACTTCAGACCTAGGGACACTTACAGGCTGAAAGTGAGGGGATGGAAAAAGATATTCCATGCAAATGGAAATCAGAAGAAAGCTGGAGTGGCAATTCTCATATCAGACAAAATAGACTTTAAAATAAAAACTATTACAAGAGACAAAGAAGGACACTACGTAATGATCAAGGGATCGATCCATGAATATTTACAATTGTAAATATTTATGCCCCAACATAGGCGCACCTCAATACATAAGGCAAATACTAACAGCCATAAAAGGGGAAATCGACAGTAACACAATCATAGTAGGGGACTTTAACACCCCACTGTCACCAATGGACAGATCATCCAAAATGAAAATAAATAAGGAAACATAAGCTTTAAATGATACATTATACAAGATGGATTTACTTGATATTTATAGGACATTCCATCCAAAAACAACAGAATACACATTTTTCTCAAGTGCCCATGGAACATTCTCCAGGATAGATCACATCTTGGGTCACAAATCTAGCCTTGGCAAATTTAAGAAAATTGAAATCGTATCAAGTATCTTTTCTGACCACAACACTATGAGACTAGATATCAACTACAGGAAAAGATCTGTAAAAAATACAAACACATGGAGGCTAAACAATACACTACTTAATAACGAAGTGATCACTGAAGAAATCAAAGAGGAAATCAAAAAGTACTTAGAAACAAATGACAATGGAGACACGACGACCCAAAACCTATGGGATACAGCAAAAGCAGTTCTAAGAGGGAAGTTTATAGCAATACAATCATACCTTAAGAAACAGAAAGCATCTCAAATAAACAACCTAACTTTGCACCTAAAGCAATTAGAGAAGGAAGAACAAAAAAACCCCAAATTTAGCAGAAGGAAAGAAATCATAAAGATCAGATCAGAAATAAATGAAAAAGAAATGAAGGAAACAATAGCAAAGATCAATAAAAGTAAAAGCTGGTTCTTTGAGAAGATAAATAAAATTGATAAACCATTAGCCAGACTCATCAAGAATAAAAGGGAGAAGACTCAAATCAATAGAATTAGAAATGAAAAAGGAGATGTAACAACTGACTCTGCAGAAATACAAAAGATTATTAGAGTTTACTACAAGCAACCCTATGCCAATAAAATGGACAACCTGGAAGAAATGGACAAATTCTTAGAAATGCACAACCTGCCAAGACTGAACCAGGAAGAAATAGAAAATATGAACAGACCAATCACAAGCACTGAAATTGAGACTGTGATTAAAAATCTTCCAACAAACAAAAGCCCAGGACCAGATGGCTTCACAGGCGAATTCTATCAAACATTTAGAGAAGAGCTAACACCTATCCTTCTGAAACTCTTCCAAAAGATAGCAGAGGTAGGAACACTCCCAAACTCATTCTATGAGGCCACCATCACCCTGATACCAAAACCAGACAAAGACGTCACAAAGAAAGAAAACTATAGGCCAATATCACTGATGAACATAGATGCAAAAATCCTCAACAAAATACTAGCAAACAGAATCCAACAGCACATTAAAAGGATCATACACCATGATCAAGTGGGGTTTATTCCAGGAATGCAAGGATTCTTCAATATATGCAAATCAATCAACGTGATACACCATATCAACAAACTGAAGGAGAAAAACCATATGATCATCTCAATAGATGCAGAGAAAGGTTTTGACAAAATTCAACACCCATATATGATAAAAACCCTGCAGAAAGTAGGCATAGAGGGAACTTTCCTCAATATAATAAAGGCCATATATGACAAACCCACAGCCAGCATTGTTCTCAATGGTGAAAAACTGAAACCATTTCCACTAAGATCAGGACCAAGACAAGGTTGCCCACTCTCACCACTCTTATTCAACATAGTTTTGGAAGTTCTAGCCACAGCAATCAGAGAAAATAAAGAAATAAAAGGAATCCAAATAGGAAAAGAAGAAGTAAAGCTGTCACTGTTTGCAGATGACATGATACTATACATAGAGAATACTAAGGATGCTACCAGAAAACTACTAGAACTAATCAATGAATTTGGTAAAGTAGCAGGATACAAAATTAATGCACAGAAATCTCTGGCATTCTTATACACTAATGATGAAAAATCTGAGAGGGAAATTAAGAAAACACTCCCATTTACCATTGCAACAAAAAGAATAAAATATCTAGGAATAAACCTACCTAAGGAGACAAAAGACTTGTATGCAGAAAACTATAAGACACTGATGAAAGAAATTAAAGATGATACAAATAGGTGGAGAAATATACCATGTTCTTGGATTGGAAGAATCAACACTGTGAAAATGACTCTATTACCCAAAGCAATCTACAGATTCAATGCAATCCCTATCAAATTACCAATGGCATTTTTCACAGAACTAGAACAAAGAATTTCACAATTTGTATGGAAACACAAAAGACCCCGAATAGCCAAAGCAATCTTGAGAACGAAAAATGGAGCTGGAAGAATCAGGCTCCCTGACTTCAGACTATACTACAAGGCCACAGTAATCGAGACAGTATGGTACTGGCACAAAAACAGAAATATAGATCAATGGAACAGGATAGAAAGCCCAGAGATAAACCCACACACATATGGTCACCTTATCTTTGATAAAGAAAGCAAGAATATACAGTGAAGAAAAGACAGCCTCTTCAATAAGTGGTGCTGGGAAAACTGGACAGGTACATGTAAAAGAATGAAATTAGAACACTCTCTAACACCATACACAAAAATAAACTCAAAATGTGTTAAAGAGCTAAATGTTAGGCCAGACACTATAAAACTCTTAGAGGAAAACATAGGCAGAACACTCTTTGACATCAATCACAGCAAGATCTTTTTGTGATCTACCTCCTAGAGAAATGGAAATAAAAACAAAGATAAACAAATGGGATCTAATGAAACTTAAAAGCTTTTGCACAGCAAAGGATACCATAAACAAGACCAAAAGGCAACCCTCAGAATGGGAGAAAATATTTGCAAATGAAGCAACTGACAAAGGATTAATATCCAAAATTTATAAGCAACTCATGCAGCTCAATAACAAAAAAACAAACAACCCAATCCAAAAATGGGCAGAAGAACTAAATAGACATTTCTCCAAAGAAGATATACAAATTGCCAACAAACACATGAAAGAATGCTCAACATCATTAATCATTAGAGAAATGCAAATCAAAACTACAATGAGATATCATCTCACACCGGTCAGATTGGTCATCATCAAAAACTCTAGAAACAATAAATGCTGGAGAGGGTGTGGAGAAAAGGGAACCCTCTTGCACTGTTGGTGGGAATGTAAATTGATACAGCCACTATGGAGAACAGTATGGAGGTTCCTTAAAAAACTACAAATAGAACTACCATACGACCCAGCAATCCCACTACTGGGCATATACCCTGAGAAAACCATAATTCAAAAAGAGTCATGTACCAAAATGTTTATTGCAGCTCTATTTACGATAGCCAGGACATGGAAGCAACCTAAGTGTCCATCAACAGATGAATGGATAAGGAAGATGTGGCACATATATACAATGGAATATTACTCAGCCATAAAAAGAAATGAAACTGAGTTATCTGTAATGAGGAGGATAGACCTGGAGTCTGTCATACAGAGTGAAGTAAGTCAGAAGGATAAAAACAAATACCGTATGCTAACACATATATGGAATCTTAAAAAAAAAAATGTCATGAAGAGATTAGTGGTAGGATGGGAATAAAACACAGACCTACTAGAGCATGGACTTGAGGATATGGGGAGGGGGAAGGGTAAGCTGTGCCGATGTGAGAGAGTGGCAGGGACATATACACACTACCAAATGTAAACTAGATAGCTAGTGGGAAGCTGCAGCATAGCACAGGGAGTTCACCTCTGTGCTTTGTGACCACCTAGAGGGGTGGGATAGGGAGGGTGGGAGGGAGGGTGACACAAGAGGGAAGAGTTATGGGAACATATGTATATGTATAACTGATTCACTTTGTTGTAAAGGAGAAACTAACACACTATTGTAAAACAGTTATACTCAAATAAAGATGTTAAAAAAAATAAAAAATAAAAAAATGAAAGCTTAACCTTCACACCAGAGTCATCTGCATGGTAAAAATACCGAAATTTGGGGCTTCCCTGGTGGCGCAGTGGTTAAGAATACGCCTGCCAATGCAGGGGACACGGGTTCGAGCCCTGGTCCGGGAAGATCCCACATGCTGTGGAGCAACTAAGCCCGAGCACCAGAGCTACTGAGCCTGCGCTCTAGAGCCTGTGAGCCACAACTACTGAGCCTGTGCTCTAGAGCGCACGAGCCACAGCTACTGAAGCCCGCGTGCCTAGACAAGAGAAGCCACCACAATGAGAAACCCACTCACCACCACAAAGAGGAGCCCCTGCTCACCGCAGCTAGAGAAAGCCCGCGTGCAGCAACGAAGACCCAACACAGCCAAAAAGAAACAAATAAATAAATAAATAAATTTATTTTAAAAAAATACTGAAATTTGAGTAGCACAAGACTTCAACAACAAACATCGTGGACCAAGCAAACCAACCTGAGTAGGCTAAGCAGAAGGGACTCCTCCCCTGCCTGTTTTCATGTAACAAACACCACAGCACTGCACCAGGGGCCACCACAAGTCCCAGCTTCTCCATACATTAGAATGAACAAGCCAGATCTGATGGAAGGTCTAGGTATATAAAGTCCTGTTGCAGCTGTCCCAGCCCAGGACAGCAAGAAAATAGCCTTTGTTCTATTTCACCAGAGACCTCACAGAGAGGCTGGAGGTGACCCATCTCCTCATCAAGAGGACCCACTTGAACCTTTTTCTCCCTTCCTTCCACCTCCCTGATTTCAAAGTCCTTCTGGAATACATTTTGCATCTTCCATCTCTCCAAAAAGAACCCATTTGAATGAGACCCTCAGCTTTCCTCCCATTTCTAGAGGACCCTCCTGGACATCAATGTCCATCTGTCCATACCTTCTACAGAAGATTGGACAGATGGAGGGAAGCAATCAAACCCAGGTGGTAGGAGACAGATGATATCATCAACAAAAATAAGAAAGTTAGCTGTCAGTTGACTAAGCCCTGGGCAATGGGTCTGAGGCCATGATCATGTCCTCTTGCTGAGTGTAGTCCGGTCATCCGGAGAGCTCACGTGTCCTGACATAATCCATCAGCATTATCCCTTCTAGGCAGAGCTCCCGCTGTGGCAGGCAGGGTTCTGTAGCTGGTGTGGAGTGTTAGGCCACCTGTTGGAGGGGGTGGAGTGGGAGGGAAAGAGCTCCACGTGAGTTGGAGATACCAGCCTAGGAAGAAAGGGGAGGAGATACCAGGAGAAAGGAAAGCATGAGAGGGAAAAGGGATGGAGGATAGAGAGACTCAGGGAAGAGGACATGAGAGAACGCAATTCTTCTTCCCCTCGGAGCCACTCACCAAATTTCACAATGAGGCACCGTTGACTGCAAGTCCCAAGCCTGTAAGGAGGGGAGACTGAAGCACCGGGGCAGATTCCCCAGGGCTCACTCTTCCAGCATCACCTCAGGGTTTCAGGGCAAGCACCCAAGACACCTCCTTGTCCCCGCCTCTGAGAGCCCCATTACGGAAGACTCATATTCTTCCATCCTGAGTCCTCATCCCAATGGTAATTCATTCTGTATGTGTTTATTGAGTGCCGAATACAGGTAGGGATTATGCGACACTTTGGGGATGAAGCAGTAAATGAGACCATCAGGGCCCCTGTCTCGTGAAACTTACATTCTGGTGAAGAAGATAAACATTAAACAAATACACAACTAATTGATGTTTTATAATCATAAAAAGTGCTGCAAGGGAGAAGCAAAAGTGCTGTGTGGCTATACGGCAGGAGACGCAACTTGCTGAGGCCAGTGAGGAATGGTATGATGATTTCTATCTCTCTTCCCCCTTCTTGTCCCTGCAGCAAAGTATGCACAAGGAAACAGACTGAGTTAAAAGAGCAAACAAGGAGAAAGTTACAACACCGCAAGAAATGTTAAAACGTACAGTGATCTTTATCCCTGCATGATCACTGGAATGTGAGTTGAGCTAAGCTTGAATTACTCAAGCCTCAGGTTCCTTCCAAAGACACAGATCCAACCACTTTTTCACTCCTGAAATTGGTTATCTCTTCAAAATCTGAAAAACTGGCAAATGAATAAAAGAGCTAGAGTCGCTGGTGAAACGACAAATTGATTGAAAATTTCCTGAGGTGATGGTTTTAAAGGTGTATACTTAGCGCCAAACTCACCAAGTTGTACACATTAAATAAGTACAGCTTTTTGTATGGCAATCATAACTCAATAATGGTCGATTGTATTTCAAAAATTAAAAAAAAATTTCCTGAACAGGAATTCAGAACCAAGAGCTTTCTTTTCTTTTATTCCACTGGACCTGTAATCCCAAATCTAGAACTCTATCTTGGTATTTCTATCAGCATGATTGATAACAGATTAAAAAAAAAAGAAAAAGCTGAAAAAGAGGAAGCCCAAATATCCAACAATAGAAAAAAAGAAAAGATTAAATAAAGACACATTCACATAATGGATTTTTGTGCAGAAATTAACGACATTTTTGAATAATAGTTAATGTCATAGAAAATGCTCAATATATGTTATATGAAAATTCTGGCATATACATCTACAGAATCCAAATTTCCTGTGTATATACTTAGATAGATGCATCAGAAAAAAAGGAGTACTATTGAAGAATAAAAATTTTTTTTTTTTTTTTTTTTTCGGTACGCCACCGCTTCGGCCTCTCCCGTTGCGCAGCACAGGCTCCGGACGCGCAGGCTCAGCGGCCAAGGCTCACGGGCCCAGCTTAGGGCTTCCCTGGTGGCACAGTGGTTGAGAGTCCGCCTGCCGATGCAGGGGACATGGGTTCGTGCCCCTGTCCGGGAAGATCCCACATGCCGTGGAGCGGCTGGGCCCGTGAGCCATGGCCGCTGCGCCTGCGCGTCCGGAGCCTGTGCTCCTCAACGGGAGAGGCCACAACAGTGAGAGGCCCGCATACAACTAAAAAAAAAAAAAAAAAAAGAATAAAAATTTTAGTAGCAGTAGCTCTGGATGGTGTGATTATAGATGCTTCTTATTTTGCTGATTTTTTTCTACAATGATTATGAGTACTTTCATATTTGGAAAAAATAATAAGTTTTTAAAAGCCAGTTGTCAGTAGTTCTGTTCATAGAGACCTGAGGTTCATTTTCATTTGAGACTCAGAGAATCTCTTGGCTGGTCACCACACTAGCTCTCCCTGTCAGCGAAATATCAGTACAGTTCATTTCTTGACATGGGAGTCATCATGCAATAGATTTGCTTATCACCTGCTTGCTCTAAGCCTAATTGCTACTTCCTTGGAGATTACAGCTGAGGAAGAATATGAGCGAAATGTGTGACAGGTATGAAAATAGCTACAATGATAAGTAATGTAACGAGAAGTCCAGCATCTAACAGAGGAAGGGAGGTGATTGGGTTTGGAAGTGGGAAGGTCAAGAAAGGAATTTTGAACGAAATGGCATTGAGATGGATTTTGAAGGATGGATAATATTTTAAGAGACAGTAATAAAGTATAGTTACCATTTATTAACCACCCACATGCCAGACACTTTACTGTGTATTATCTCAGTTAACTCTCACACAATCCTATGGGATAGCTCTTCATTATCTCCATTTTATGGTGGAAGAAATTGAGGATCAGAGAGAGAACTTACGGTGGCATTAGGCTTCCGAATTGGGTCTGACTACAGTGGTGGTGACTTCCTGTGTGTGATCATGCAGGGGCAGCAGAGCGTACAAAGGGAGGCAGGGGGGAACTTGGAAGTAAGCCTCGTTTGGAAGAACAGTCCCATTTGGCTGGAGAATAGGCAGCCTGGAAAGAGAGTTGGGAGTAAATATGGAAGATGCCAGACATTTAATTCATTAGGCCACAGAAAGACAAAGGAAGCACCTGAACAGAGTAATGAAATTCAAGCTATATTTTATGAAAAATAGTGTGACAACAGGATGGGTTGGTTCAGGGAGAAACTGGAAGCAAGAAAATCAGTTGGAAGGTTGCTGTGCTAGTTCAGGGACAGATAACGAAAGCCTGAATTTCCTTCGGTGAAATAAGAATAGAAAGGAATGGAACGATATATGAGAAATCTCATAGGCAGAACCTGTTGAGATTATAACGCACCTGGTTGGATGTGGGGTGCAAGGAGAGAAATCAAAAGTCTGTCATACAGAGTGAAGTAAGTCAGAAGGAGAAAAACAAATACCGTATGCTAACACATATATATGGACTGTAAGGGGAAAAAAATGTCATGAAGAGATTAGTGGTAGGACGGGAATAAAACACAGACTTACTAGAGCATGGACTTGAGGATATGGGGAGAGGGAAGGGTAAGCTGTGACGAAGTGAGAGAGTGGCAGGGACATATATACACTATCAAATGTAAATTAGATAGCTAGTGGGAAGCTGCCGCCTAGCACAGGGAGATCACCTCTGTGCTTTGTGACCACCTAGAGGGGTGGGATAGGGAGGGTGGGAGAGAGGGTGATGCAAGAGGGAAAAGATATGGGAACATATGTATATGTATAACTGATTCACTTTGTTGTAAAGGAGAAACTAACACACTATTGTAAAACAGTTATACTCCAATAAAGATGTTTAAAAAAAAAAAAAAGTACATCTAAGGTCTGAAACCTGGACAACTGGAACGGTGGTGATGCTATTAAAAGCGGGGTGAGGAGAAGGATCAAAAGCAGCGGGTGTCAGTAGGAAGGTGATGAATTCAGCTTTAGGAATATCTGAGTCTGAAGTGTTAAGATGATGAAATCTCAGAGGCCATTGAACAATTTGGGTTAGAGTTTGAGAGGGTAATAAAGACTGGGGAGAGGGCTTCCCTGGTGGAGCAGTGGTTGAGAATCCGCCTGCCGATGCAGGGGACACAGGTTCGAGCCCTGGTCTGGGAAGATCCCACATGCTGTGGAGCAACTGGGCCCGTGAGCCACAACTACTGAGCCTGCGCGTCTGGAGCCTGTGCTCCTCAACAAAAGAGGCTGCGACAGTGAGAGGCCCGCGCACAGCGATGAAGAGTGGCCCCCGCTCGCTGCAACTAGAGAAAGCCCTCGCACAGAAATGAAGACCCAACACAGCCAAATAAATAAATAAATAAATTTAAAAAAAAAAAAAAAAGACTGGGGAGAGCGATGTGGGAATCGCGTGGCTAGAAGTGTTTATTGGAGCCAGAGGAACAGTCAAGATTGCCAAAGGATTGCATTGAACAAAGAGAGAAAAGGGCTTAAGGAGCTGGAGGAAAGAAGAGGGGCCAAAAGAGAGAGAGAGTCATTAGAGACAGGAGGAGGGACAGGGATTTTCAAGACACAAAAGCCAGAGGAGGGGTGTTTTAAGAAGGGGGTGCTGATGGACAGTATCAAATGGTGCTAAAAGGTCATGGGTTCCGGTAAAAGCTTTTGGATGTTTAGACTAGAATCTCTCAGGAGACCTTGAAAAGTGAGGAGGCTAGAGACGCCTGATTTGGAGGAGTCCGGGTGTAGAGGTTAAAGGGCTGGTGGTAAGGCAATGAAAGAAGCGGCTCCATTTAACCACACACATAATTTACTAAGTATTTACTGAGTACCTGCTGTGTGACCTTCTTGCATATCTGTTTGGGGATGTCCCAAGAAACCGAAACCCACCATCCTCATCTTCATGTTCGAAAAGCTTCAGTTCATACACCTGCAACTAATACAACATTGTAGATCAACTGTACTCCAATGTAAAATAAAATTTTTTAAAAAAATAAAATTTTCAGTTCATTCCAACTCCTCTTATGGTGCTGAATTTTAAAAACAGCTTTATTGAGTTATAATTCACAGACCATACAGTTCACCCATTTAAAGTATACAGCCAATTATATTTAGCATCTACACAGACATGTACAACTGTGGTGCTGATTTTAAAGGATAAACGTTTGAGTGCAAAGTTTGGAATTCAGTTCCTCTAATTTATGCTGTAAATGAGGGAGAGAGGACCCCAAACCCCAGAATAAATTCTCCACTCCCACCCTCTTGAGCAGAATCACAGAACAGAGTGGAAAGGTGCAATGGTGCTTTGCCTAAAATGTCCACCAGGTGGCAGCAGAACCCTCACCCTGTCTCTTGTTAGTTTAAGTGCAGACAAAACCAGTTTGGAAGGCAATGCGCTCAGAGGGTCTCCAACCTAGGGACTGTTTCTCTCCCCTGCTCCTACCTGTTACTTATTCTTTTCTTCTGGATAACTCTAAAGGTTCTGGCCCTGGTAACCGGTCCTAACCCACAGGGATTTATCATTCTGGAGACACAGTAGCTTTCTGAGTTAATCTGGGTCTTTTGAGAAGCAGTAGCCACGACTGGATAAAGGTGCAAAGGTTTTTAGTGGGGGAAACACCTGTGAGTGAAAACAGGGAGTGAGCCTAGGAAGGCTGGGAGAGTTGTCAGACCAGAATGTAAGTCTGACCCCGAATGAAGGAGAGAGGGTAGGAAAGTTGGGTGGATTCCTGCAGTATAGTTAGTAAGAAAGGTTTGCCAGGACCTTCAGGGAGCCCAAATAAACCACCAGGAGAATTCTGTGTCTCCCAGGAAAGGGGCTGCCTTAATATCCCTGCTAAGCTCAATTATTGGCTGGGCTGCTCCTAGGAACTGGAAGTTCCCAGGCAGCACACCTAGAAGTGGCCCAGGTGTAGGCTCTTGGTCAACTACTCCACCAGTAGTGGAGGTAGGTACGGCCTATTCTCATGGCCTCCACACCTACCTTTGGAGAAGGAGTAGCCTCAGCCCTCAGGAGTCTCCACCAAGGGCCAGCTGTATTCCCCACCTCTGAGGGGGGCAATTCAATCCCCACCTCACACCTCTGTGCTGACTTTTCTCCCCACCTTCCAACCCCACCCCCAGAGACCCGAGAACAGACGCCTCCCATTCCCTGCATCTGACTCTCTGCTCTCCTGGATGGATCCAAGCACATGCACCCTCCCAAGAAAGCCCTACTTTTTCCAGGCCCTGCCTTTGGCGCCTTCTTGCTTATAAGCCCTGAAAAGTAAAGGAGGTAATGGGATTAGCTGGGTGTTGGCTTCAGCCCTGACTCACAGGCCCAGGTACCAGCCTGCCCTGGCAGGAAGCGGTTGGCCAGCACCAGGCCCCATCCCTTTCCTGGGGTCCTGCTGTCCCAGGTGACCCTCCTCTGGCCCCAGAGTTGGCAGTATGGTTCTGGCCTCAGCCAAGGCCAAGTATATAACAGGGCAGCCATAGCTTTGTCACGTGGTCAAGAGGCCCAGGTAGCTCTTGGGGGTCAGGAAGAAGTTGGCATTTGCCCATGGAAAGCAGAAGTTTGGTAAGAAGGGTGTTAGGAGAGAAGACTGCTGGGTGCTTGGCATGACAGGGATTGACTGAGTCAGTAGCCTCTGCGGGCGCCCTGAGTGCTCTTGGGGCTGAGGGGACCGCTGTGCGTGGAACTCTGGGTTTGGCACCTCCCTCCCCCTGGCTGGTCCTCAGCTGAAAGACAGGCCTGGCAGGGATGGGATGAATACAGCTGACTCTCTGGGCTGCTGCCTGAAAGGAGCACATGGGGAAACCAAGGATTCTGCAAGAGCCTGTCTGGGCCAGATGACATTGCAAACCCAGAGTCCCTTAGGGAAATAGAAGGAAATAACTCTGGGCTTTAAAAGGGCATCCAGCCAACCCCTGGCATGGGAGCAGCAGAGAAATAGCCTGGAAATCCACCCTGATTACATTATTTACACCTAGACATCAAAGGTAAAGCTGGGGGCAAGCGTGGGGTTTTCCCTTTTCAGGCAGCGGGTCAGGAGAAGCAGGAGACCAGCACAACTCATTCCCACTCTCTGCTTAGCACGATTGTTCTGTGCTGGGCAAAGCACTACTTACTAGACAAATCTATGAAGTATCTACCACACACCCAGCCGATGTAGGTGATACATTCCCACCACATCATCCTCCACCCCGATAGCCCCAGACTGGCACAGCTTTTCTGAGCCTTGTAAAAGAAGGTTAAATATGTCAATAAATAGTAGTAGTTTGTCAGAGCACCTAGCCCAGTGCACAGGAGTAGACACTTAGAAAAATGCTAAATGTGTTTGTCTCAGGCCCATCCTCTTCTTCTAATCAATTCTAGGGGCACTTCGGTTAGGAAGGGCCCCTCTCCCTTTCCTGAACCCATACCCCACTTAATACGTATGGTATGTTTACACCCTGCCGTCAACAGATACGATCCTGCCTGGTTACCTCTTGTGCTTTGTCCTGTTTCTCTTGGAAAGCTGCGAGCTCCCCAGGGGCAGGACCAGAACTCTGGCTCCATTCTCCACCCCTGTCCCCCTCAGAACAGAGAACTGACCTTCCACTGGGCACTGCGAAGCCTCAGTCAACACACAATCCCCAGGTGGATACACTGGCTCCGAGGATGGAATTGGCCCAGAGGGAGAGCAGCAGACTCTTGGCTGGGAAAGGCTGGGGGTAGGGGGGCACAGAGGGAAGCTTGGCTCTGGATACAGCCAGCTGCCCTCTGGACCTTGCAGCCCTGCTGTGCCCAGCTCAGCTGCTGTGTCAGTGCAAAGCAGGGTGACATCAGCTGTGGAAGAGGTTACTGTCAGGCAAAGGGAAGGGCAGGGGAGAGCAGGCTGTCTGTGCTCCCTGGGTGCATGAGGCTACAGGCTGGATCAGCTGCGGGGGGGAAAGGGTGCCTTGTGGGGGGTGAGTACAGACAGGGACCTGCAGGGAGCAGCAAAGAGGGAGGGAGAGGGAGGAGAGAAGCCAAAGAGAGGGGGCAAAGGGCATGGAATGGCTAAGGCCCCAAACCTTCCACCGGTAGGAGAGAGGGAACACTGGTTCAGAATTCTGGAAGACAGTGAGACTCCCTTTAGGGCACTTAGCCACTGTATGAAGCAAATGGGGGTACACCTCTCTCTGACTACAAAAGCAAGTCTGGGGCAAACCACCTCCTCCCCATTCAGCTCAGAACAAGAGTCAGGGCAAGAAAGACTCTCCTTTCAGCTCACGTATTTGTTATTGGAGGCCCTGGGCCTGTATGTGCCTGTCCTCTCTGCTGCCCACCATAGATGAAATGCTCAGGTGTGGGATGCCTTCCCGGGCTGGGGGAAGATCCCCTGCAGAAGGTCAGGTCACCACAGAAATCGCCAGGCCTGGCCCTGGTCCCGTGATCTCTGTCCCCAGGCCTCACCCATCCGGATTGTCAGTGAAATCTCTGGTCCTGGACCCTGGTCCTAAGACCTTCGTCCCCAGGTCTCGCCTGCCCAGACTGTCAGTTCCTGGGTCACACTCTGCGCAGAGACATGAACTGTTCCCAGTAGCACTCACTCTGATCTGCAGACATAGCCCCAGTTCCCAGAGACAGGTAGTAATTACTTGGTAGAGGCCCCTCCCCCAGCACTCACAGCAGCACATGCAACTATGTGCGTACACGCAGGCATGCGCGCCCACGCACATGCACACGTACACACACACACACACACACACACACACACACACACACACACACATACTGCTGTTCTGTGCCTGACGGGCAGAATCTGGGAGAGAAGGGCTGCAGAGAGGTAGGTCACAGCTCCAGGGATGGTATAGATACACAGACGTGTGGTCATACAGGGAGTTGGCTGGACAAGTGCACTTTCCTTTCCACAACCAGGGTTACACAGCACAAGACCTTGCACCATCTCTCTGGCCTGGGGCCCTGGAGGAGCATGTTCCAGGTCCTAGTGAGCAGAGTGTCAGTTTTGAGTCTCTCTCCCTCTTCTGAGCTTCTAAACTTGTCCTAGAACTGCCCTTCTCCACATCATCCATCCCAGTGGCCCCTTGAGGCTTAGCACTGCCGTCTCCTCTAGGAAGTCTTCCCCGATTCTCCCATGCTCCCTGGCGTATGCCTCTCCTCTGGAGTCCATAGCACCCTGTGCTAAACTCCATCAGCCAGTTACAAGGATCTCCTCCACTATGGTGAACTGCCCAAGGGTAGGACCTCCTTATGACCTCAGCACTTACAACCGTGCCTGGGACCACGTGGCGCTCCACATTCACTGAATGAGGGAACCAATATATTTATGTGGGTGTGGGGGCCCCATCCCTTATCTCACTTGATCTCCCCCAGAAGCCAGTGGGTACCCAGAAGACAGAGCAGCCTGGGCCACACTCCTCCAGGCAGGAGGAAGGGAGTCCACTGATGCTAGCTCTCCTGGCTGTCTGCTGCCTGTGACTCAGCCTGGACCATGAGACAGGGAAAAGCCCACAGCCCAGGAGGCTCCTGCCCCTTCTCTCTGCACAGAGGACAGGTTGGGGCAAACCCCGGGCCAGATGTAGGCATTGGCTTCCATCCCTCCTCCACATTGCCATATCCCATGGGAAAGCCTGAGGTCACTGTTGTGAGGACTGTTTATACAGCTCTGGCCTCTTGCCCTGATGTCACAATGCCACGGGCAGTGTGGATGGCATTGTGGGGCTAGTTGGGTCATGCCTTGTCTCAGTGTGCTTGTTTGTCCTGAGATGCCTTCAAGATCTGAGGGGCTGAAGCAACAGTATCTGGGAGAAAGCCTGGGCACTCGCTAGTCATGGGGGAAGAGATGGGCCAAGTTTCTGGCATCACTGAGTAGGACCTTAGGTGAAGGGAATGTATTATCTTTACTTATGTATATCTAAGGTTTGGCTTAGATCTGCGTAAAAGAGCGAGGAAGGAGGAGGTAAGGAAGGACAGGCCAGGGGGGAGTTGGGGTAGGAGACAGGCCTGATGTCCCTAAGCACCTATGAGGCTCACAGCTGGTCCTTCTATAAGCCTGACCTCCTCAGGCTCAGACCTTATGGATGTTGCTGGTCTCTCCTTACAGGGATCCCAGAGGGCAAAAGGAAGGGACTGTCAAGTGGGCTGTCCAGGTTTCATGAAGATCTGTGAACATACTCCTCCTCCAGCCCTGTTTGACATCTGACTCGGGACAGTCACAGATCCTCAACGGAAGTGTTACCCAAGCACCAGTCCCCGCCACTAAGCTGCAACTCCATCTTCCTCTTTCCTTCTGCAGCCTAATGTGCCATGACCCCAGGCACGTGTCCCCAAGCTCCCTCTCCCTAAACAAGGAAAGGGAAAAGGGAGGCCCAAACTGTGTCCAGTGCTGGGGCCTATCCATGTCATAAGCAGGTATTCATGAGAATCACGAGATTTCTTGGGATAAAGGTCACACACGTGCAGAAAGCCTATCACGGGGGCCCTCATCCTTTCCCCAAACCCCTGGGAGACCAGAGCTAGATATTTATTGACCTCCCACCTACGAGGGAAGTATATGATAATTTAAGTCTGCTTGTTCCAATTTCACAGACAAGAAACAGCATTAAAAGGGCAAGTCAGAGATGAAGCTGGGACTAGAGTTGGAAGAGAAAGGAACAGGTTCTGGAATCTTGCTATTTTCCATACTCCTAAGTGTCAGCTTATTTGCCCAGCAGAGACATCTACTGTGTCACCCCCTTGCCTACTGCGCACAGGGAAAGAAACTGAAAGCTACAACGGTGTGACGTGGTTGGCCACAGAGCAACGCAGAGCCAGTATCATGATGCCTGGGCTGCCAGGGTCTTCAGAACAGGGACTCCGGAGGCTTCAACCTGAGTCCAGGAAGCAGAGAGACACTAGTAAACTGTCAGAATGGCCAGCATGCAGAGTGTGCCCCTACATTTCAAAACCCTTGCCCCAGCCATGTCAGAGTCAACAGAGGTACTCTCTTGACAGACATGGCAGCTGATGTTGTAGCCAAGCACTCACAACCACGGGAGGTGAAAAAGGGAGAAGCAACCTTGCCTCACAAGTCTGCTTCTTCCTGAAAGCCCGGGAAAGCTCCGGGAGTGGGCCACCCTCCCTACCCACACACCTGGAGGACTCCTCTTCCAGGCAGATCATGGCTTCCCAGGGAAGCCTACTGCACTTTCGCTGGGCTGCTTAGAGTGGGACACCCAAAGCCATGCGTGGAGCAGCAAGGTCATTAAAGAGAGGCCTTCACACGAGGGGAGGGGCTGATGCCATGCTGATAAGCACCTCTATATCCCAGAGGCAGCTCTCTCTCTCTCTTGACAGTGACCTGCTTGCCTGCTTGGGGTCATGTCTTTTCTTTGTGCGTGGGAGGAAATTTTGACAGAGCAGTCAACATCTTTGCCCTCCCAGCAGTGGGAAGAGGTAAAAAAGTCCTCTGAATTGACCTCTCTTTTCTCAGGTGTCCCTGTGAGCCAGAGGTCAGGTATATGCAACAGCACAAGTACTGGGGATATTTCAGCTGTAAGTGGGGTCATACATATATGGTTCTTTGTTGAGTGGTTTCTTTCGCTTAGCATGTTATTGTCAAGGTTCATTCATGTTGTGGTATGTACCAGTACAGCATTCTTTTTTACTGCTGAATAACATTCCTCTGTAAAAATATTCTACATCTAATTTATCCATTAGTCAGTTCATGAACATTTTAGGTTGCTTCCACTTCGGGGCTGTTATGAATAAAGCTGCTATGAATATCTGTGTACCAGTTTTTGTGTGGACATATGTTTTCATTTCTCTTGGGGATATACCTGGGAGTGAAATTGCTGGATCAGATGGCAGCTCCGTGTTTAAACTTCTGAGGAGCTGCCAAACTGTTTTCGAAAGAGGCTGCACCATTTTCCATTCCCAGCAGCAGGATTTCAATTTCTCCAAACCCACACCAATACTTTTTGTCGTATTGAATATAGCCATTCTAATGGGTATGAAGTATCTCATTTTGGTTTTGACTTGCATTTCCCTGATGGCTAACAATGTTGAGCATCTTTTCATGTGCTTATAGGTCATTTGTGAATCTTCTCTGAAGAAATATCTATTTAATTTTTAATTGGGTTAGTTGTCTTTTTATTATCGAGTTGTAAGAGTTATTTGTATATTCTAGATATGAGTTCCTTATCCAATGTATGATATGCAAACATTTTCTCCCATTCTGTGAGTTGCCTTTGCACTTTCTTTTTTTTTTTTTTTTTTTTTTTTTTTGCGGTATGCGGGCCTCTCACTGTTGTGGCCTCTCCTGTTGCGGAGCACAGGCTCCGGACACGCAGGCCTAGCGGCCATGGCTCACGGGCTTAGTTGCTCCGCGGCATGTGGGATCTTCCCGGACCAGGGCACGAACCCGTGTCTCCTGCATCGGCAGGCGGATTCTCAACCACTGCGCCACCAGGGAAGCCCTGCACTTTCTTGATAATATCCTCTGAAGCACAAAAGGTTTAATTTTGATGATTATCTATTTTTTCCTTTGTTGCCTAAGCTTTGGGTGTCATATCTATGACTAGTGCTGTTCAGTAATTTTTCATGTGCTTATTGGCCATTTTTATGCCTTCTTTTGTGAAATGTTATGCTTAAATCTTTTGCTATTTTTGAGTTGTTTATCTTTTTGTGGCACGCGGGCCTCACTGCTGTGGCCTCTCCCCCTGCGGAGCACAGGCTCCGAACGCGCAGGCTCAGCGGCCATGGATCGCGGGCCCAGCCGCTCCACGGCATGTGGGATCTTCCCGGATCGGGGCATGAACCCGTGTCGCCTGCATCGGCAGGCGGATTCTCAACCACTGTGCCACCAGGGAAGCCCCTGTTTATCTTTTTATGTACTGTAGTATATGTTCCCATTCCCTGTCCTATTTGTTTTCTTGCTTTTTTAAAAAAATTAATTAATTTTATTTATTTATTTTTGGCTGCATTGGGTCTCCATTGAGGTGCGGGGGCTTCTCATTGTGGTGGTTTCTTTTGTTGTGGAGCACGGGCTCTAGGCGGGCGGGCTTCAGTAGTTGTGGCTCGCGGGCCGTAGAGCGCAGGCTCAGTAGTTGTGGCGCACGGACTTAGTTGCTCTGCAGCATGTGGGATCTTCCCGGACTAGGGCTCGAACCTGTGTCCCCTGCATTGGCAGGCGGATTGTTAACCATTGCGCCACCAGGGGAGCCAGGGGAGCCCTCTATTTGTTTTCTTAATAGTTCCTTTTGGTTATCAGAAAATGTTAACTTTCCTTTTGAAAAATTATTTATTTATTTATTTATTTTGGCTGTGCCGGGTCTTAGTTGCGGCACGAGAACTCTTAGTTGCACGAAAATGTTAAATTTCATGAGTCTAATTTATCAATTTTCCCCTCTATGGTTACTGTTTTGTGTCCCATCCAAACAACCTCTGCCTACCTCAAGGTCACAAAGATATTTTCCTCTGTTTTATATATTGGGTTGGCCAAGGAGTTTGTTTTTTTCTATAAGATGGCTCTAGTAGCACTTAGTTGCCTTTAACGTCATTTGAAACAATTTTGTTAGATTGTATTGTGACAACTGTCATATCAGCGTGCATTTTTAAAAAAACATCAAAATTGGTGAATTTTTGTGTAGCCACTTTAATATTGAAGATGGAAGAAAAAAAGCAACATTTTCGACATATTATGCTTTCTTATTTCAAGAAAGGTAAAAACGCAACTGAGGGCTTCCCTGGCGGCGTAGTGGTTGAGAGTCCACCTGCTGATGCGGGGGACACGGGTTCGTGCCCCGGTCCGGGAAGATCCCGCATGCCGCGGAGCGGCTAGGCCCATGAGCCACGGCCGCTGAGCCTGCGCGTCCGGAACCTGTGATCCGCAGGAGGAGAGGCCACAGCAGTGAGAGGCCCGTGTACCGAAAAACAAAAACACGCAGCTGAAACGCAAAAAAAAAAAAGATTTGTGCAGTGTATGGAGAAGGTGCTGGTGACTGATTGAACATGTCAAAGTGGTTTGTGAAGTTTCGTGCTCGAGATTTCTCTCTGGACAATGCTCCACGGTCAGGTAGACCAGTTGATAGAGATCAAATTGAGACATTAATTGTGAACAATCAACGTTATACCAAGCAGGAGATAGCCGACAAACTCAAAATTTCCAAATCAAGTGTTGAAAATCATTTGCACAGCTTGGTTATATGAATTGCTTTGATGTTTAGGTTCCACATAAGTTAAGCAGAAAAAAACCTTCTTGACCATATTTCTGCATGCGATTCTCTGCTGAAACAAAATGAAAACGTTCTGTTTTTAAAACAAATTGTGACGGGCAATGAAAAGTGTATACTGTACAATAATGTGGAAAGGAAGAGATCATGGGGCAAGCGAAATGAACCACCATCAACCACACCAAAGGCCAGTCTTCATCCAAAGAAGGTGATGTTGTGTATATGGTGGAATTGGAAGGGAGTCCTCTATTATGAGCTCCTTCCAGAAAACCAAATGATTAATTCCAACAAGTACTACTCCCAGGTAGACCAACTGAAAGTGGCCCTCGATGAAAAGTGTCCAGAGTTAGTCAAGAGAAAACACATAATCTTGCATCAGGGTAATGCAAGACCGCATGTTTCTTTGATGACCAGGCAAAAACTGTTACAGCTTGGCTGGGAAGTTCTGATTCATCTGCCATATTCACCAGACATTGCACCTTTGGATTTCCATTTATTTCAGTCTTTACAAAATTCTTAATGGAAAAAATTTCAATTCCCTTCAAGACTGTAAAAGGCACCTGGAACAGTTCTTTGCTCAAAAAGACAAAAAGTTTTAGGAAGATGGAATTATGAAGTTGCCTGGAAAATGGCAGAAGGTAGTGGAACAAAACGGTGAATACGTTGTTTGATAAAGTTCTTGGTGAAAATGAAAAATGTGTCCTTTATTTTTACTTAAAAGCCGCAGGAACTCTCTGGCCAACCCAATAGAAACTTTATGGCTGTGGGTTTTACATTTAGCTCTATGACCCCTCTCAAATTAATTTTTGTGTGTGGAGTGAGCTAGAGGTTGAGGTTCGTTTATTTTATATGGATATCCAGTTGTCCCAGCAATACTTGTAAAGAGACTTTCCCCTCCACACTGTATTGACCTGGGACCATTGTAAAAAGTCAGTTAACCATATATGTGTTGGTGGATTTCAAATTTTCTAATTTATTTCACTGATCTATTTGTCTCTACTTTTTCTAACTCCACACTCCCTTGAATACTCTAGCCTTATAGTAAGTCCTAATTAAAATAGTTTAATTCATCCAATTTAATTCCTCCAAGATTGTTTTTGGCTACTCTAGACCCTTTTTGCATTTCCACTTAAATTTTAGAATCAGCTTGTCTATTTCCTCAAAGAAATCTGTTTGATTTTTATAGGGATTAAATTAATCTATAGATTAACATTGAATCTAACCATCTATGAACACAGTATGTCTCAATTTCTATTTTGTCTCCATTTCTTTAAGAATTTTTAAGTTTCTCTCAGCAATGTTTTGTCATTTTCAGTGTAGCTATCCCACAAATATTTAGTTAGATTTATCCTTTGTATGTGATATTTTTGATACTATTGTAAACAGTATATTTCAATTTTCATTCTCCAATTGTTTTAAAATAGAATATAGGATGGAATAATTTTTTATATTGACTTTCTATCCTTGACCTTTCTAAAGTCACTTACCGATTTGGGCTTTTTGTGTGTGTGTATTCCGTACATTTTTCATACACAAGTTACGTCTTCTGCAAATAATAACAGTTTTACTTTTTTTCCCCTATCTTTATGCCTTTTATTTCTTTTTCTTGCCCATTATGCTAGGTAGGATTTCTAGTACAATGTTGAATAGAAGTGGTAAGAGATTATATGCTTGCCTGTTCCCCTATTTTAGGGGAATAATTTTTAAATATTTCACCATTAAGTATAATATTAGCTGCAGCCTTTTTGTAGATGTTCTTGGCTTATAAGACCAGATCTAGGAGCACTTGAGAAGGGCTGAAGAAGAGAGAGACTTTTATCTGTGACTTCTTGCTAATGACATCTTATTTACCTAAGAGAGCTAAACAGGGTCTGTTTCTTCTTCATCTCTTGAGTTGAAGAATCAAAACAAAGTTCAGAAACTGCCATGGTACCTGTGCCCCTTTTCATAGAGCAAGATATATAGGTCAAATTTCCATCTCCCAAGCATACTTTATACTTTCCTATTATACGCTAAAATATCTATCATCTTAATCAATGTATAAATGCAACTGGATACGGATATTGATCACATACTTATTTATAACTTCTAATTTGCCATTGACCTAATACTTTTTTTTTTTTTTTTTTTTTTTTTTTTGCGGTACGCGGGCCTCTCACTGCTGTGGCCTCTCCCGCTGTGGAGCACAGGCTCCGGACACGCAGGCTCAGCGGCCATGGCTCACGGGCCCAGCCGCTCAGCAGCATGTGGGATCTTCCCAGACCGGGGCACGAACCTGTGTCCCCTGCATCGGCAGGCAGATTCTCAACCACTGTGCCACCAGGGAAGCCCCTGACCTAATACTTCTTGATATCAAAACTCATGCTGGAACTTCCCTGGTGGTCCAGTGGTTAAAACTCTGAGTTTCCAGTGCAGGGGGTGTGGGTTCAATCCCTGGTCAGGGAACTAAGATCCCACATGCCACGCGGCATGGCCAAAATATATATATATATATATATTTTTTTTTTCTTTTTGCAGTATGCGGGTCTCTCACTGTTGTGGCCTCTCCCCTTGCAGAGCACAGGCTCCGGACGCGCAGGCTCAGCGGCCATGGCTCACGGGCCCAGCCGCTCCGCGGCATGTGGGATCCTCCCAGACCGGGGCACGAACCCGTGTCCCCTGCATTGGCAGGCGGACTCTCAACCACTGCGCCACCAGGGAAGCCCTGGCCAAAATATTTTTTTTAAAAAAAGTTAAAGCTCATGCTTTCCCCATAATATTACTCCTACCACAGCCATGTTTCATGGGCTGCAGCAAGCTACTGAGGGCTTTAAAGTAATGGATGACACACTCATAGCCATGTGATATGCCACAGATGAACTTCAGGGAGGAAGCCCAAGCTAGGGAACCATTCATCTTTCTATCATAGTTATCAACACTAAGATGGGCTCCCCCAAACTCTCTCCTTATCCGGACCTTCCCTAGACTCCCAAAGGTTCCCTCTTTGGGACAAGGGTAGCATCTTGTCTTCAGAGAGGAATAAAATATTCCTGTTCTCCATTTTTGTCTTGGCAGGCCTCCCCTTCCTTTCTCTGGCAGAAAAATGAATGACCTACCACCTGGCTTACATAATAATGCCAGCATTAAGTGATAACAGCAGTAACACCTACCTGAGTCTAAGTGAGGAGGAGGGCAGTTTCCAGGGAACTCTAATTTTTCAGCTTGTTCTCTGCTGAAGTCCAGGGTCTGGAGGAAACAGGCAGTTAAAGAGAAAGAAAGCTGGTCTCAATGGAACAGCCACCTTTGGCCACAATCGAGGGTACACCCCCAAAGAAACCCTGGATCTTCTCCCTTGAAGAATAACCCTGTAGATGGCAGAGGAATTAAGCAAACCAGACATCGCAGGGAGAGACTGGAGAGGAGCATCATGTGCACAGACTTCTCTCCCACACACCTGCTGAGGGCTTCTGAGCCGTGACGAGATAGCTGTCCATACGTGAAGACATCTAATCTCATTCAAAACTTTTGTGCTAGACAGGGAGCCAGGACTGGAATAGGGGTGGATGGTGACAGGCCAGGGAGCTGGCCTGACCCCAAGGCCAGTGGCCCGCTAGGGAGCTCCTTAGTCCTCCTCCCAGGCACCCGGGTGCCTCTCTTCCTGAGAAGCTAGTGGTGGGCACAAAACTCCTCACTTTCTCCTCTTCCCAGAGGAAGGATCCTGGGATAGCATTTGGGGAGGCAGGGGTGTGGCAGAGCCTGGGAGAATGCACAGCCTGCCTGGTTCCCAGCTTACTCCCATGGTAAGGCTCCCACAGGCCCAGAAAAGACAGGGCCATGAGGGACAAATGAAGTCAGAACATCTCAGGGACCAAGGATTCTAAGCAGGGATTACGACCTTGGGCTCCATTATTACATTTCCGGGCTCAACTCCTGGCTCCATCACTTACTGGCTACTGTGACCTTAGACAAGTTATTTAATCTCTCCATAGCTCAGTTTTCTCATCTTTAAAAGGGAATAAAGGACTACCCACCTCACAGGGTCACAAGTAAGGATTAAATGAAATGATTCTTGTGGATTGTCTTGCAGTAATAATTCACTACACGTTAGCTATTCTTGTTCCACTTACAAGTACTTTCTCTTGCTTCTGAGTGAAAGCACACGTCTGGTACTTCCTGCCTTTCCCCATGAAGGCAATTCCAAAACTACAAGCCAACAATCTGAAGAATCTCCAAAACATCCCGCACACGTTCTGGAGGCGTGGGCACAGGGATGGGACAGCTCACTGGTGCCTGGCGGTGAACGTACCCTGCTGGGCGTGCCCAGTGGCTGAACATCGTGCGCACGTGCAGGTTTACACATCAGTGCATCTATGCGTGCGCGAGGCTGGAGACCCGCGAGTTCAGCAGTACGGGGTTAGCGCCGCGCCGCTGGTAGGCGGGGCAGAGCCATTGTTCCGCCGCGGACCGACCCCCACCCCCACCCCCTGCGCGCTCGCCACGGAGAAAGGCGGGGCTTCGCTGGGCCCGCGACCCCGGGCTTGAAAGCAAGTCTCCCCTCCTACGCGTCTCGGCGAGCGGGAAGGCGGGGGTGCAGTTGTGTGTAGTGGTCGCCCGTGTGGCTTCCCCACTCCTTCCCGGGAAACTTCCCCAGTGCCCATCCATTCGGGAAGTGCCCGGGGCCAGTCCTGGGCTGGCACCCACCCCCCGTTCCCCAGTTCCCCAATCGGGTCCTCTCCCTCTTCCAGAGAGGACCCTTCCGAGCGCCTCCGAGGCGGCGGGGTGCCGGGCAGAGGCCCAGCGGCCGGTGGAAGAGAAGCCTAGAAGGAGAAAGGGAGGGGAGGGGGAGTGAGGAGCTCGCGGCAGAGGAAACAGCAGATTGCGCCGAGCCAATGGCAACGGCAGGACGAGGTGGCACCAAATTCCCTTCGGCCAATGACGCTCCAGAGTCTACAGAAGCCCATTAGAATTTCCCCAGGGGCAGGGCCAGAGGCAGGGACTGCGGCGGCCAAGCCGCGGTGTGTCTGCAGCATCCAATTTTTGCGTCTCCTCCCCTCTCCCGCCCATGCGGATCTCCCACGGTGAGTCAACTCTGCTTACTTTGCCCCTTGTTGGCAACGAATAAAAGGGTCTGAGGAAATACGGGACCCGGTCACCCACTGCCAGCTTTAGCCTTTAAATCACCAGCCTGGGGAGATCCACGCACAGCAGGTCGGGTCCGGACACCGATCCAGCGCGCACCGTGCAGCAAAGGGTTCCGAGCGCAGCGCCGCACATCGCCGCGCAAAAGCGGCCTCGGGAACTAATCCACCCTCAGTTCGGGCTGCCCCCAACTCCGCTCCGCAGTCTCAGCCCTGGGAAAGTGATCCCAGCATCCGAGAGCCCAGATGCCGGCCCACTTGCTGCAGGAGGAGGTGAGCTTCCAAGTAATGGCCCCCAGACCGCGGGTTCGCCGGCGCTGGTCGGGCTTCTAAGTGACTCGGTGGGGGAAGAGAGTTGAGATCTCTGCACACAGCCATCTTTTGCGAGTTTTACTGCCTTTAATTTGTTGGGAATGGGGATTGTAATTTGGGAACTTAGGTCCCCAACTTTTGTTTCTTAAGCTTTAAAGAAAAATCTGGTCGTGCCGGTACTCTTATGTATGTAGGCGTGGGGACTTGCCTTTGTGTGTTCGTTGGGGTGCGAGTGTTTTACTCCTCTTTCCTATTTCCCTTTCACCCCCCTCCCCAATCTCTCTGCACCGTTCCTAGGGACTCCCCTCTCTTCCATCTGGGATAGACCTTGCCCTCAGGTAACGTGGGTATTGGGGCCAGGTCTGTTCCTATACCCCGCCCTTCCCCCAGTTTGATTAGCGAGTGAAGTGGCCCCTACTACGTCCACGTGTCCTCTCCTCTCTCCTGACCCTCCACTTCCTCTCCCTTCCAGATCTCTAGCTCCTACACAACCACCACCACCATCACAGCGCCTCCCTCCAGGCTCCTGCAGAATGGAGGGGGCAAGCTGGAGAAGACTCCCCTATACCTGGAAGAAGACATCCGCCCTGAAATAAGAGATGACATCTATGACCCAAGCTACCAGGATAAGGAGGGCCCAAATCCCAAGCTTGAGTATGTTTGGAGAAACATCATCCTCATGACTCTGCTACACTTGGGAGCCCTGTATGGGATCACATGGATCCCCACCTGCAAAATGTACACCTTGCTCTGGGGTAAGAGTTCCCCCTGTCCTCCTGACCCAGTACCCCAGGTTCTCTCCCCTCTTAATAAAGTAGGACCTTACATAGAGCAGAAACACCAGCCCTTCCAGGCCGAGGTTTTCCCAGCCATTTCTCTTTGATGTCCTGAGAGGCTGGGTGGGCTGGGAACAGAGCCTAGGGGTTTGGGATGCAGGAGTGTCAGTTCTGGGGGTCCTTTAATTTGGGTGTTGGGGAGGGACCCCTAAGACCATGGACCGCAGGTTTTGAAGTGAGCAGAACTGTGCCAGAGAGTCACCTTTCCCGGAAAGAGGTTTTCTGTTTCAAGTCTTTTGCTTGACTGCTTGTCCCAGGCCCGCCAGCCACGAAAGAATCAAGGTCCCTACCTGGGAGGCATGGAGACATGGGACTAGACTAGTGGCTTTACAGGGTATATGCTGAGCACAGTCATGGGATAGCAAGAGAAGCTACTCAGAAAGAGTTAGTAGAAGAGGGAGGAACAGAGCGGTGGTCATCCACTAAATTATTTTGCCCTGACCCTTGGCCCTGTCAGGCTCCTTAGTTACATAGACAGGTGAAGAAGTCTCCTGCGTAACCCAAGTTACACAGCTTTGCTGCTCTGTGACTCCATGTAGGTCTCCAGGGGACTGCACGTGCCACTCAACAAAATGTTCTTAGAATGAGATAAGGTTAAAGAAGTGTTTCATGTCCCATTCCCCACTCATCCTGCTCCAGCCCCCTGAGCCTGGGCAGCCCTGGCCTTCAGGCTGCTGCAGTGAGGGAGACAGTCCCCAGTGCATCCCTTTCCTGCCCTTAGCTCAGCTCTTTCAGGAATCCATGGGCTTGGGCGGAGAGCAGGGCCCTGCCCCCTGCACACACACACGCGCTCTGAGGGCATTTCCACCTCTGCCACCGTAAGTCTGACTTCGGAAGGGGAGAGCAGGGAAGCCTAAAGACCCAGGGGACCCATATCGCCACTCTGTGAGGGGGTTGGGCCAGAACTCCCTCTCCAGGAAGCAACTGTAGGATTTCCAGAGCAGTACGGGGTGTGGGGCACTTGCAGACAGCTGCACTCTTGGAGGGGAGTTATGTAGGGACGGTGGGCAGGTCTCAGCCGAGTCCTCCGGGACTTCTTTAGTCTAAAGGTGCATTTAGACTAAAGAGGTCCACGGAGCTTTGTCTTGGGGAAATCCTCTTGGTGCCACAGACAGAGAAATGCAACTGGGTAGATCCCCTCTCTCAATTTTTCCAGATACATACTGGGGACAACAGTGCTTTTTTTGAGATTAGAAAGGTAGTGCTCCTTAAGTTACACGTGTGTCATTGCTGGGGCCGGCCACATGCAGATGAAATCTGTTCATCTGCAGACCAGGAAGGGCTCTTATATTTGTGAGGGGAGGGGGACATCTGTTCTCTAGCCCTTCTGAGAACCCAGCAGAACTTTAGTTCAGCATGAGGAATCAAGAGCAGGGACAAGGATTCCCCAGGGAGATGGTGGACCCCCCTCTTTCTACCCCTTCTCCCCAGCACAGGAGTCTTCACCAGGTGTTTAGTCCCCTGCAAGCCCCTCCCAGCCCCAGGTCTCCCTATAAGCCTCTCGTGAAGTCCGGAGTTTGGCCAGACCACTGCTGCTCACTCCTCTGCCTTGGCCACTGGTGCAGGGGGCAGAAGGCTCTCCCCAAACCAGGGCTGTGCCCGCTACCTTTTTGGTGCCCTGCCCGTGGGTGTGTGCTGTGCCTTTGGACAGAGAAATGTGTCACACGAGGACTGGATAAGTTGTGACTTTTTGAGTCCTGTCCCTGGGCCCTGTGGTGGATGGCTTAGCTGACGGAATGACCGATTTGGTATGGGGATATCAGAACTCTTAAGGAACAAAAGGGGGTTGGGGGGAGGGTCAGAGGGTCCTTCAGAGTTCAGGAGCTTGGCTTCACCTTTTCTTGTTTTATCCCTAAGGACAGTGTTAAATTAGCAGATGGTTGTGATTCCAGCATTTCTCATGACTGAGCAATTTTGAGCGTGTCTCAGAAGAGCCCTGAGGGAAGGGCTGAAGAGATATCTCTGGCTACACTGAGAGGCCATGAGGCAAAACTTCTCCAGTCTCTTGCTTAGGACTAAAGCTATGAGGTTTTGCTTAACCATCAATTTGGACTTTAATAGAGAATGAATTTCCAACTGACGCAAGGCCTTCTATTAGATAAGCCTTAGAGAAAAAGGCACCAGAGGGCTTGGGTGCTTTTCCCAATTCCTTTGTTAATGCAAGGACCTTATGTGCTTTGTGAGTCAACTTGCCAGGGTCTTCGGTGGCATGAAACAACCCCAGTAACTTCCTTGCTTCTGAGCTGAGTGCTTCTTCTTTTGTGCCCAAAGACATTTTTCTTCACCGTTAGTGACTGGTGGGCTGTGGCTCAACTGTCATTTATCCAGGTGCAGGTGCAGGCAAGATACTGCATCTGGGAGGATATTACCACGTGGCCAGAGGGCAGCAAATCACAGGGGGCTCTAATTCAGCCCAGAGGGACTGTGGGTAGAACTCTCACTGGGACAGACTCTAGCTCCATGGCTTTTCTCCCCGTCCTGTAGGAGGACTAGGATAGGGTAGAGGAAGATGGGTGGGGTGGGAGCTTGTTTAGGAAACTGGTATCTATGGCTGAAGAAGAACACAGGACAATTTGTTACAATGTGTGGTGTCTCCAACTGCAACTAAGTTCAGTGGCCACTGAGGATCCATTGTTTCTAGCTGCTTCCCCAGGAATGAAACATTGTCAACAGTCACTGCTCTACCAAGGCCTCAGCCCCTGCCTCCTAGAGTTACTGAACAGAGGAAGGTAGGTATGCCAAGCAACTCGCCTCCCAGTTAGAGACTCTGTCTGGCGCCCCCGGAGCCTGCAGGCCTCCAGGAAGGTGAGGCAGGACAGCATTGGGGTGCTCCACCCACAGCTTTGAGTCCGTGCCACTATTATCTAGAATTAGCCTTGCCAGAGGGAGTGTGGGCTGGCAGAGGGACATGGCAAAGGTGAGACACAGGAACCCTGTGCCTATCTTGGGGAGGTGGATGGTACACAGCCTTGTGCCAGACTTCCGAACATAAACTGCTTATTGACAGAAAATCTAGTTTCAAATCTTGGCTCCATTTCTTAATTGCCATGTGACGATAGATAAACACTTAACTCCCCTGAGCTTCTATTTCTTCAACTGCAAAGTGAGGATATTAAACCCCATTCAAGGTATCCAGTGAATCAGAGAATATAAAATCCTTGGTGAAACTTAAGACGCTGTGCAGCTATGACTTACATGCAGGGCGAATTTTCCCCTCCTATGGCCACACCACTTGCTAAAAGATTGAAATGCTTTTGTACCAGCTGGTAAATAGCCCTAGTTCTGAGCCCCCTTAATGTGCCCTAGAACCCAGGGACCCTTGAATTGGTCAGTGCCCAGACCATACTGTCTGTTAAATATTTTAATACCATCCTTGCTTATGTGTCTTAAGTGCTGCAGGAGTAGTCTGTGGTCCTTCAAACCTTGGAGAAGGTTAGCAGAAGGTCAGAGGAGAGGCGATCTGGGAGAGTGTCCTTCACGAATGAGAATGCCAAGTGGCTGGGGGGTGAGAGCCCTCTTCTCTGTCTTGCCTTTCTGAAGTTCCTGGGACTCCTAAGCTTATTCCAGCTCCTAGGTTGAGAGGATGAGAGGTGATGGTATTTTTCGAGTGAGAAATTCAAAGGAGCCTAAGAGATCAAGGTATCCCTGGAGTTCAGGAAAAAGCAGATCCTCAATGGGAGGCTAAAGAACACACAGACTCTGACCTGAGGAGAACATCATGTGAATGCTTTCCCAGATTAATGACTCCCTGCCCTGTCTTCTCCTGGCAGCGTTTTTCTACTATCTGATTAGTGCCCTGGGAGTCACAGCAGGAGCCCATCGCCTGTGGAGTCACCGAAGTTACAAAGCTCGGCTGCCCCTGCGGGTCTTCCTGATCATCGCCAACACGATGGCATTCCAGGTGAGAAGCCAACTGTGCTCACCTCTTTTTTCCTCACTCTTTATTGACGATCTGGGGGCAGAATGGAGGCGATCAGTGCCTGGAGAGGAGCAGCACCTGGACAGCCACTTCACTTTCTCCTTATAGTCAAGTTCAAGTTCAGTCCTGAAGTCCATAAAACATAAGTTTACTTCTGAGTGACTGGAAAACGGAAGTAGGAGATAAAGAGGAAATACTCTCAGTGTATAGGGTCATTTTTGATCCTCTGTTATCACAAAGTCTGGCCATTGTGGTCCTTCATAAGTGCATAAGGCAGGAACTGAAGGCAGGAACTGACCCTGGTTTCCCTGGCAGACATTGAACAAGACATTCACTACATTAATGTCTTAGGATTCCACCACAGTGGGGCTGAAGTTAATGTTTCACAGATTCACGAACTCTGTTGTTTTCAGGTAAGAAGATCAAACACACTTATAGTGCTAACAATATGCCCGGCACTATTCTAAGCACTTGTCATAGATTACCTCATTAAACCCTCACAATGATCTTAGGAGGTAGCTGCTATTGTTATCCCCATTTCACAGATGGGGAAATTGTGTCACTGAGGGTTTAGGTAGACCAATGCTATGGTCCTATGTTGGGCTACCAGGCTGCCTAAGTCAAGGGGTGAGGTTTGTTGAAGCAGGAAGTTTAGAGCAGAGATAGAATGAAGGGAATTGGAGAAAGGGAACTCATAGTTATTAAGCAGTAGCAGTGGGTAAAGGATAGCATGTAGTGCAAGGCTTAGCTTGGAGTAAGAGGAAAAAACAAGGAAACCAAGTTAATCCCCTTCTCCATGGCAATATCCCACGGTTACATAATCATCTCTGCCATAGCACTTAATGCCTTGAAGGCTCCCCACGTTGTCCCTGTGGGGCAAAAGAAGGAAGAGATTGTGCAGACTCCCCAGCCATCGGAACTCCCCTGAGAGGGTGTCTCTCCTCAGGCCTTCATTCCTCGTCTCTGTTCCTCCAGAATGACGTTTACGAATGGGCCCGAGATCACCGTGCGCACCACAAGTTTTCGGAAACACATGCTGACCCCCACAATTCCCGACGTGGCTTTTTCTTCTCTCACGTGGGTTGGCTGCTTGTGCGCAAACACCCAGACGTCAAAGAGAAGGGTGGTTTGCTAAACTTATCTGACCTAAAAGCTGAGAAGCTGTTGGTGTTCCAGAGGAGGTGAGTGACATGCTGATGGAGCTGGGGACCTGGCATTTGGTGACCCACTTTTTTCTCCTAGGACTTGTCAACCTGAGCTGAGAAATTTACTGGGTTTCCATATCCCAAATTATAATTTAAAGCCCTAATTTTTAATAGCCCACAGGCCCATAGCCATAGACTGTTGTTTCTTTCTCTCTGAGCTATCTAAACCAATTAAATTCAACAAATGTTTGTTGACCTAGGATGGTCATGGATACACAGCTGAATGTGTCATGGTCCTTACCTTCAAGGAGTTCATAGCGTATTGGGGAGTGGAGGGATAAGCCAAGTGTCCAAATACCTATGATACGTGGCAAAATATTTTCCATACCCGGGAGAGGCACAAAGGGGAGGGAGGTTGCAGACTGGGGAACATCAGGGAAGGGCTTATGAAGAAAGTAGCTTTGGAATCCACTGATAGGTAGAGATTTTCACAGGTGGGGAGGGCCGGGACAGTGCAAACAGAACGAATGGGCTGAAGTGTGTTCCAGCAACAGAGTCCTTTGAAGTACAGGGTGTGGTAGGAAATAAGGCTAGAAAGGGAAACCGATGCCATTCTTGTGGAGTCTTAAAAGCAAATGAGGTTTACTTTAACCCAGGCAATAGGAAACCATGAAAAGGCTTTTGAGCCGGAATGTGACAGGTTGGAGGTGTGCTTTACAAAGGTCACTCGGGATAGGTGAGCTAAAGAGGTGGGAAGCAGGGCCACAGGTGGGGAGGTAGTGGGGATCCGTGCAGGGAAGTGGTGGTAGGAGAGGAGAGGAGTAGGAAGCAGGGGTTACTAATGATACAAGAGGATCAGACTTGACTGCTGAAGGGGTGTAGGAGATCAGCTCCCTCGGAATGTCAGTGGCCTGCTGTACATTTGGGAGAACGAAGAATGGGACAGGGCCTCCAGAGGGACAGACCTGCAGGCATCTAGGACATTCGGAGCGCCTCTCTGAGGGAAAAGAAGAGGAAGGATGAGAAGGATTCCTGGCTAGCAGGAGATGGAGGCAAGATACTAAACATAGATTCTGCCAAGAGCACTGATAAAGAGAAAGGAAGCCCAAAGGCAGAATGGAAAAACCCGGGAAGGAGAACTCAGTCTGTAATTTGGACCCCACCTGGTTTACCAAAGTGGTATTATGCTGTAGTGAAAGAAAGCAATGGATTAAGAGTCAGGAGACAAAGCATTCCAATCCTGGCTGCACCGGTTCCTGGTGGTGTGACCCTAGAAAAGTCACTTAACCCCTCATTACCTCATCTAAGAAGTATGATAATAACACTACATTCTGAGAAGATTTCCCACCCCATCCTCTCTTGCTCTGTTTCCTGCCACATTGTGCTCGCGCTGTAGAAAGAGACAGCCCAACTGTGTGAGAATAGAAAATGAGGTGGGTCTCAAGAGTCATCGCTCCACTGACCGGGCGTGTGATCTCTCAATGTAGGTACTACAAGCCCGCTGTCCTGCTGATGTGCTTTATCCTGCCCACACTTGTGCCCTGGTACTGCTGGGGTGAAACTTTTCCACATAGCCTGTTAGTCGCCACCCTCTTGCGTTACGCCGTTGTGCTCAATGCCACCTGGCTGGTGAACAGTGCTGCCCACCTGTACGGATATCGCCCTTATGACAAGACCATTAACCCCCGAGAGAATCTCCTGGTGTCACTGGGAGCAGTAGGTAAGTCACATCTTGTGGTCTGCAGCTTAGGGTATTAGGCTAGGAGCCAGAAAAACCAGATTCACCTGTTTTATGACCCCTCTCTGTCTTTACACTATAAAACTGAGGGGCAATATTAAAAATCCTTGAGAATTAAGCAGTAAGTCCTATGTAAAGAGAACAGGGTGAGGGACTTCCCTGGGGGTGCAGTGGTTAAGAACCCGACTGCCAATGCAGAGGACACGGGTGAGAGCCCCGGTCGGGGAAGATCCCACATGCCACGGAGCAACTAAGCCCGTGCGCCACAACGACTGAGCCTACAGTCTAGAGCCTGTGCTCTGCAACAAGAGAAGCCACTGCAGTGAGAAGCCTGTGCACTGCAACAGAGTAGCCCCCGCTTGCCACAACTAGAGAAAGCCCGCACACAGCAACGAAGACCCAACACAGCCAAAAATAAATAAATAAATGAGAAAAGGGTGAAAAATAACAATGCCTTTGATTCCAGGTTCCAGCACAATCCCCAAATGCTATGTATGATGATCCCCTTTGGGCTGCCCTTTTTCCAGTCATCTCTGATCTGGGTGGCTGGTAAGCCTAGTGTTCTATATTTAGATGTGCTATACAACATGTAGAACAAATAGTTGTCATTTAATTCAATAAGCTTCTCTTTTGTCACCTTGCTATTTTCAGAGAGGCCACATTTGAAGTGTATCTCATGCCTTATTGCTTGGTGATGCCAGTATGAAGGACATCAAAGCAACTGTTGGTGGCCCTTTATCACCACCTACCATTCTCATCTCTTGTCCTTTATTTTTCTCTCTTCTGCTCCTCTTCTGTACTGGGAACACTCCCTCCCCTCAACGTGGCTTAGGGAACTCCCAGTAAAGCAGTTAGTTTGATCACAAGTACCTGCTCACTGATCTAATGCTGACTATTCAAGAATTTATTTATACCATTCCAGTTCCAGTAGCCAGAGTCTAAGACAACAGGGTTCTACAATCTGTCTCCATTTTTTTTTGTCCGTCACTCTTTTCAACTAACTATAGACCTTGACTAAGGCCTGGAATTAGATTTCCTTAAGCAGACCCCACGGCCTCTTCCACACCCGTCATCAGTGCTGTTGGTCAATCAGCATATCGAGGCAACCTCCCTGCTCCACACATTTACATACAACATGGCCTAGCCTTCGCTTTGTTCTCTTTAAAACCTTCCTTTACATTCTCAACCCTGACCATCTTTTTTTTACTATCTGCACTAAAGACATTTTTTCATCTCTTTTTAACTTTCATGCACCTTCCCCCTCCTTTCAGACACCTTGTACTGTTGTCCATGTTCTTACTCTGAACCATGTTTGAAATCAATCATACAGGCTACTTTCATAGAAAATTAATGAACGTTATGGAAGTTTCTGGAATGAGATCGGTCCTGTCCTGCAAACAGATCTGTCTTCCCCAGCCCCAGCCTCTTTATGACCATCCATTCAAAGTGGCTGCCAGTAGCTTACTTTGTCTCGGTTATCATTCCTCCATACCTGCTCTCCCTGCTTATCACCTCACCCTTTGTTCTCCAGTAGCCTGCTGCCCTGCCGTTCTAATCTTTTTCTTCTTGAATTACCTCCCCCGCAGTCACATGCTCATCTTCTCTCTGCTGAAGCTGGCCTCACCCCTTGAGCCTCTCTTGGGCTGTATCTTGCTGCCCCAGTTGCAAAGTCTCGTCCTTCTTTTGCCCACTGACCTTCCTCCTCTTTTTTTCCTCCCTTGGCAACGTGTGTGTGTGTCTGATTCAGTTTAAATCTGATAAGTGTGGGCCTGGCTAGTGCTTATACAGAGCCTAGCTGCAAAGTCGTTTATGGAAATTAGTAATCCTCCATCAGTACTTTTAGTCTTGGGGTTTTCCTACCCTCCTACTCAGTTCACACTGGATAAACTGATGATCCACACTGTGGCGAGTCAGAGAAAGGATGTACCTTGAAATGATGCCCTGGATGGTGTCTTTCCCATCGCAGGACTTCCTTCCTTTTTGGTTATTAATGTCATTATTACTCTACTGGGGCTCTTTCATCTTCAGAGGGCTCAGCACACTCTTTTACTAGCTTTTTTTTTTTTTTTTTTTTTGGCTGTGTTGGGTCTTCGTCGGTGCACGCAGGCTTTCTCTAGTTGCAGCGAGCAGGGGCTACTCTTCGTTGCGGTGCACGGGCTTCTCATTGTGGTGGCTTCTCTTGTTGCGGAGGAGTGCGGGCTCTAGGCGCCTGGGCTTCAGTAATTGTGGCTCGCAGGCTCAGTAGTTGTGGCGCACGGGCTTAGTTGCTCCGTGGCATGTGGGATCTTCCCGGACCAGGGCTCGAACCCATATCCCCTGCAGGCGGATTCTTAACCACTGCGTCACCAGGGAAGTCCCTATTAGCTCTACTTTACCCAGCTTTACCCCAGCCTCATAAGGGTCAGTATTGTTATTGTTGAATGAGGTTCAGAAAGAAGATCCTGCCGCGGATTAGATAACTCTCTGTCTGTGGAGTTTCCACAGCTTGATGCATTACAGAAATTATCGTGAATCCAGAATCTCTTTGATTTTCCTCTATCCAGCAAAGTGAGCTGCTCATCTCAGAATCTTAGAGCTTAGAGGGACTACCTAAGCCTTTTGATTCTTATTCCCTCAGAGAGCTTCCGTTTTATCAGCTTCACCCCCCACACCAGGGTCAAAGCTCAAAGAATTAGAAGCCAGAGCAGTTTACTCTGAACCAGTGGAGGCTGAGGAACTTGGGCCCATGGGCTGGGCTTTCTTTCTTCTGACTTGACTGTTGCTGCCCAATTCTGTTGGTACCTTCCACCCTTGGAGAGAGTACCCATGCAGTGGGGAAAGGTGTACTCCTTTGCTCACCTTTGTAAGAAACACAGCAAAGGTTCTTCATTCTGGACTCTCTCCTCTCCCCACCCTAACACATGCACATACACACAGAGCCTTTAGGGTCTCATACCAATATTTAGTGAAGCTCTGGAATTTTCCAGTCTAAAATCCACTCCCAGTGATAGAAGTTTCTCTTAAATCATCTTATCCTCTCAGAAACTGCCTGTCCTCCTCCCACAAAGGCTCCCAGAGAGCCATGGTGACCAGGGTCTCCCTAGTCATCTCTTAAGATGCCTCTGAGGGAATCTGTTTGGTTCAGAGTTTAAAAGACTGGATTCGGGCTTCCCTGGTGGCACAGTGGTTGAGAGTCTGCCTGCCAATGCAGGGGACATGGGTTCGTGCCCCGGTCCGGGAGGATCCCACATGCCGCAGGGCGGCTAGGCCCGTGAGCCACGGCTACTGAGCCTGCACGTCTGGAGCCTGTGCTCGGTAATGGGAGAGGCCACGACAGTGAGAGGCAAAAAAAAAAAAAAAAAAAGACTGGATTCATTCATTCATTCAACAGCGGCAGGTTTCTACTAGGTTTGAGGTACTCCGCTAGGTAACCAGGGTGCCGAGATCAAGAAGCCAGCAGTCCAGTGTAGCTCCATAACTTTTCTCTGCTTGGTTCCAGGTGAGGGCTTCCACAACTACCACCACTCCTTTCCCTATGACTACTCTGCCAGTGAATACCGCTGGCACATCAACTTTACCACATTCTTCATCGATTGCATGGCTGCCATCGGTCTGGCTTATGACCGAAAGAAAGTATCCAAGGCTGCCGTCTTGGCCAGGATTAAAAGAACTGGAGATGAAAGCTACAAGAGTGGCTGAATTTGGGGTCCCTCGGTTTCCTTTTCCAAAAGCCAGCTGGGCAGAGGTTTAATGTTCTGTTTATTAACTACTGAATAATGCTACCAGGATGCTAAAGATGACGTTAACCCATTCCAGTACAGTATTCTTTTACATTTTCTTTTAAAATTGAAAGCCAACAACTCTCCCTTTATGATGCTAAGCTCATGTTCTTATTTCTTTTCTTTTCTTCTTTCTCTTCTAGTCCCATTATCCTTCCCTTTGTTTTGTTCCTATCACCTTCCTTTCTCTTCCCCCTCAATGCCCCCCAGGCAAGCAGCTGGTCAGTCATTGGTGGGTTTCCAGCTTCCAAAGCCTAGACAACCTTTCTAGAGTCCAAAACTAGTGGTCTTTGCCCCAGATAACCCTTTCCTTGAGCTGTCCTGAGCTTTAAGGTGGGTGGCTCAAGCTAGAGATATGACAAAAATCTTCTGGGAAGGCCCCCAGTTAGCTTCAGCTTAGGCTTTTGCTATATGACTTGGAAAAATAACTTTATTGGCACAAAGCTTTGAAAGCAGGTAAATTGTCAGGGGAGAGAGTTAGCATGCATGATATGATTGATAAATAAGGATGAGTTGAAGTGGGAAACAAGGCAGGAAGCTCCTGCTGTGATCGGACACCCAGCTGCCTGCCCACCACCCAGCACGCTTCCTTTCTCTCCTTACTCTGACTGGGAATGGCTGTGGAGGTTGGCAATGCTAGAACTCAAAAGCAAATCTCAATGTCCCAATATACTTTAGGCTGAGGATAAAGAAGAAGCATTTAGTTTATGGTAAAAGTGGTCTCCGGTGGGGAAGGATTTTTTTTTCTTTCTTTCATAACAGGAAGATTTCTTATTCCAGATAACAAGAAATCCTGAGGTTCGTTGTTTCCAGAATTGGTGATTCCAGCAGCTCATGGAATCGTCAAAATTCTTTCATCTTTCTGCTGTGCCATCTTTGGTATATTGGTCAGCTCCCCTCATAGTAATAAGGTGGCTTCAGCATTTTGAGACATCCAAAAAAGATGTGTTGGTGGTACAGTGGTGAACATAGCTGCCTCCCAAAAAAGAAAGGATTTTAGGAGGTGGAGTTGGGTCAAACATAGAGCTATATGTCCATGGGTACTTTGCTTGGAATATTAAAATAATCCTTTTAGAGTATTTCCCTCTGAAGGAGAGTGGGGCTTGAAGAAGAGGAAGAATTAGGCGGGTTGTCTCCTTTCCTCTCGCTGCTGGACAGGAGATGGAGAGGTTGAGGGGCAGGGTCTGTAGGCAGTTCCTAAGAGGGAACATTACAAAAAAAGGGCTCTGAGAACACATTGCTGGGGGATGTGGAAGGTTACTGAGTGGTTATTGGGTGTCGTTATATGGAAGCTGGTTATACAAACAAGTTAGGTGTTGGGTTCATTTCATTAATTTCAATTTCTCCTTGGACTGAGAAAGAACTAGAAGGCTTCTCCCCACAGTGTTGAACCCTTTCACTCATTCCTTCTCTGTTAACTTCTAGCCTAAAGTATAGGACTGCCTGGGGGGTGGGGTAGGAATCTCTTAACTACCCTGACTATGGGTTCCTGGCTCTGCCCTGTCTGTCCATTTTCTCCTGCCAGTTCTATCTCCTCCACAATGTTTTCTTCTTTCTCTGGATAGGCAAGCCTCCTTTGTGTGTATTCAGAGGCAGTGATGGCTACTGTGGTCCAGGCAGTTCCCTTTCCTACAGACAGTATGCTCAGGGTAGCTGAACCACTGTTTCTCTTTATAAAGTTGAGCGAGCTGCCACTTTCACTTGGCCTCCAGAGTCTCCACCTCCCCCCCTGTACTTCCTCACCACACTGATGACTCAAGACAAGGCTAGCAAACCCCGCTGGAGACATCCTGGGCACAGGCATTCTCTCTCATGAGGCACAGCCAAGCCAAATGCTCATGTTGTGCCAGTGAGCCAGCCATGGAGCAAAAGAGGGTTTGTTTTTAGTCTCCAGTGTCTGGTCAGAACCAGAGAGGATGCTGGATGCCTCCTGCTTACTCAGTCAGCCTGCCCAGCCTGAGTCAGTGCTCCCAGCTGACAGTACAATGCTTGCAGAAGTAGGAGGAGCCAAGTCTTCACTGGGAAGCACAAGAAGCAAAGGCAAGTTCCAAAGTGCCTCACTCCAAAGGAGGCCCTGGCTCCTGGAGCCAGGGTATACAGCAAAGCTTTGGCTGAGACTTGGGATGTGAGATGCCATGAACTTTGTTGAACAGCGTCTCTGTTCAGCAAACTAACCAGCATTCCGCACAGCACAGCCTAGGGCAGACAATAGTATAGAGGAGTTCTGAAGAAACATCAGTGTCTGAGAACCTTGGGCCACTCCTGTCCCTGTAACCTCAGTCATCAATGCAGAAGCCTGGCTTTACTCTATTAAGATTGGAAATGTACAGTACCAAATGCTCTGCCCACTGTTGAGCCCCAAGGATGGAAGGGAGGAGAGCATTTCTTTCTGTATTAATTGAATAGGTGGAGGCCACAGGGGTTGGGCTGGACTAAAGGCATCCTTGTCTTTTGAGCTCTTCCTCTCAGTAGAAAAAAATCTAATGGAAGGTCACTGTAGTTTAGATCCACTGACCCAAGTATCTACCCCTTGGAAATGCCTGTGGGGTAGTTTTAATTCCACAGGTCATCAGAGGCCTGCTTTAGGCCTGATGATCAAAACCAACTTTTATCTTTCTATTCTAATTGTGTTCGATGGATCTGATCTATACCATGACCCTACACAAGGCTGGATGGGGTCCAGTTTCTAACAGTCCTTGCTTTGTGGGCGTGCTGACAACTTATCTGGGTGCCTTACATCTTTTTTAATCAGTGTTGCATCTGAGCCTGAGCCTGCTCTGCTTCCTCCCTGCTCCCTCTGTGGAGTTCTTTTGCACCTGAGAGCCTGCAGAAGTGGCTAGTAGAAAAGGGGGCCTGGCTGGAGAATTATCAGTATAGCTGTTTGCAGGATTCCCTTCTGGGCTTTGTTTTGGAAACTTTCCTTGGGGCTGTTTTTATTAATTGCCCACATATGATGGAGGGTGGAAGGAATTTGAATGTATTTGACTTATAATTTTTTTTTTAATATTAAAAGATGGCTGTAGCATCTAAAATGGAAACTTTTTCTCCTAGTTAGCTAGTATCCTGAGTGTATTCTCTGTAAGTGTAGCTCAAATGGGTCAGCGTGAAAAGTTAAAGAAAGCACGATGTCAAGGTTACACGGGTGGTTAAGGCCAGGGCCTCTCCTACCACTGTGCCACAGACTTGCTGTGTGACCCTGGGCAAGTCATTTAACTATAATGTGCCTCGGTTTTCCTTCTGTTAAAATGAGATAATAATACTGACCTACCTCAAAGGGCAGTTTTGAGGCGTGACTAATGCTTTTTATAAAGCATTTTGGGATCCTTCAGCAGAGGAATTCTCTTAAGTCCTGAGTATTTTTATAGTAGCAGTATCCACCGTGAACTGTGTCCACCATGAACCACGTGTCCTGGATGCTATCATGGATCTATATGGTTCTCTCTGAGAGATTGAATAAACCCATTAGATAAGTGGTGGATAACTAGCCAGACAAAATCTGAGAATGCATAAACTCATTGCCATGGAAACATACACAGGATACCTTTTCCTTGATTGGGTGGGATTTTTCCCTTTTTATGTGGGATAGTAGTTATTTGTGACCTAAGAATAATTTTGGAATAATTTCTATTAATATCAACTCTGAAGCTAGTTGTACTGATCTGAGATTGTGTTTGTTCCTAATAAAAGTGAAGTGAATCTGATTACCCTGTGTTTGAGTTTTTTTGGCCGTGATTCAGTCTCTTGGGACTTATTCAGCACCCTATTTATGTCCTGCTCCTATATCTTTAAGCATAAAAAAGAAGTACAAGAAGCCACAATGAAGAAAAAAAAAAAAAAAAGAAGCCACAATGGTTGACTCATACCGCAGTAACCCGCCCTGCCCTCCTGCCCTTCCTAGGGGTAACTTTAGGTTAAACTCAGCCTTGGCAACAGGAAGCCAGTAGTCTGCTGCCATTAGATCAAACACATTAACACCAGCTGGCACTTTGGGCCTGGGGAAATGTCAGGACTCCTGTGTGTCCCATGGTCACATGGACCCAAAACAGAGATACTAAGAGAGGAAGGGAGCAGCAGGAGACACTCTGGAAAGCAGTCCTGAACCTGGCAACCCAGTCTGGGCCATCCAGGTCATTCCTCTGAAATGTAGTCCCTCCCGCTAATAGAGTAGCTTCCTGAAAATGCTGATTAACAACAGCAGGAAGACAGGAAAAACAATCCCAGGGAAGGCTTGTAAATTCTTGGGGTAGAGAAGGCTTCATGATCATTAGGTGGAAAAGGCTTTAGCTTTTACTACCTTATCTGAGAATCTTCATGTGGAAAAGAGAAGGACTTTTTACAGTTTGAAGAAGCTCCATTTTCCAACAGAAGCCACCTGGACAATGCCTGGGCTTCTAAGCATTCCACAGAACCAGCTCCCCTCACTTTCTAATGTAAGGTTACCCTCACCTTGGACAAGAAGCAAGATTCTCTCAGAGTGATTCTGAGCATCCAACATCAAGTCTATATTCATTGAGGCCTTGTCAGACCTTAATAAGCTGATGGTGGCACTTGCTTAATATCTGGCCTTCCACCCCTTTCCCTCTATCTTGTTTAAAATGTTCAGGTTGGACCATTTTTTCTGTTGTTCTATAATTGCACTGTTCTTTCCAAGTCTCCTTTGTCTTTGGAGACAAAGACACCAGCCACATGAGAAAGGACAGCTGCTGTAAACCATAGCAAGTCTAGATGATACACTTGCGATACCAGATTGCTTGGAAAAATCCATATATTTATCCATATATTTACATTAGATAGAGGGTTTGAGGCCAGGCATCAACAGAACCCCCACAACCTTCTGATGCAGGAAATCCAACTCCAGAGTCCACCAGACGCGTGGACGGAGTGATAACATTCACGATAGCCAGGCACTGTAGTGAGTGCTGGACACTGCATTATCTCACGGTATGGAAAGCAGGTGCTATTATTACCCCAGTTTTACTGATGAGGGAACTAAATTCACTGGGAGAGAAAATACACTGTGAGGGAGTGAGCAACGATGCTGTGATCCAACTCCAGAACTTTGCTCATTAACTGCTCTCCGTATGGGTGCGAAGTAGATGACAAATTAGATAAACCCAGAGTGCATAAATCTCATATATGCAAGTAGATGCCCAGTGATATTCACTTATACTCAGAGGCAAAGCCTGGCTGCAATGGCAGGGAGCTTAATTTATTCAGTCAAATTGCAGACACGTCCTCTGGTCCAGAAGAACCCACTCACTCCCCTCGTGACCTGTTTTAACATCCAACCACCCCCTGAGTTTTAAGCTCTCAGACCATAGAAGCATAGCTGACATTTCCTCTATACTTATGCAAACCGTACTCTACCCTGCTGTCACGTTTTGAGATCCTTAAGGGCATCTTCTCTTAGAAATGTCTCCTGCACCTGAACAATCAGTGCTTGATAAAATTATTGAAAGATCTCATGTCTTGTGAATTCTGTCTCTGCAACAAACTGTGTGAAGTGTCACAGGGAGTGGGGTTGCATTCTGTGACCTATAGTAACTTACTAAGCCGCGGGCACAGTGCTGATTCTTGCATGCTGACTCTGGGGCAAATGCCACAGGCCTTAATTGCAGGTTCCAAGCCGCTGAGATTCTATACTGGGGTTGCTAGAGGCACAGCCTTCCTCTTTTCGGGACCCGGGCCTGCCCCTCCCCCAACCCAGGCCTGCCCTGCCTGCTGCACCCAGGCCACAGAGAGCTCACAAAGCCCAAGTGTCTGCTGTGCTGACTCACGCGGCGCTTCTGCTTCCAAGCTAGGATTGTCTCGAGGGGCCAGAGGGGCCCTCTCCTGCTGGCCCTCTCCCATAGGAGCAGGGAGCAGCCAGGGTCAGGCCAGGCTTTAGAACTTTGTGACCAACCAGAGGAAAGGGAAAGTGAAAGGGCAGATTGCTCCTCACCACAGTCGGGATCCTCAGAGAATTCTGAACAGCAGTAAGGACTCACCCTATGGTCTTTGTATTTGTTTGTTTCATATACATATGTTTTAAGTAAAATTCACATACCATAAAATTAGCCATTTTAAAGTCAGCAACCCGGTGACATTTTAGTTCATTTACAACGTGTGCAATCGCCACCTCTATCCAGTTCAGAAAACTTTCTGTCACCCCAAAAGAAGACTTTGTACTTGTTCCACAGCCACTCGCCAACTCCCTGCTCCTGCCAGGCCCTGGCAACCACCAGTCTGCTTTCTGTCTCTATGGATTTACCTATTCAGGACATTTCATATAAATGGAATCCTGCAATACGTGACCTTCTGTGTCTGGCTTCCTCGTCTCAGCATAATGCTTTCGAGGGTCATCCACCCTGTAAGCATGTATCACTACTTCATTTCTTTTTATTGCCAAATAATATACCATTGCATAAATATATCACAATTGGTTTCTCTATTCATCATTGATGAATATTTGAGTTGCTTCCACCTTTTGACTATTGTGAATAGTGTTGCTATGAACACTTGTGTATAAGTAATTGAGTACCTGTTTTCAATTCATTTGGGTTTATACCTAAGAGTGAAGTTGCTAGGTTATACGGCAATTCCACGTTTAACTCTTTGTGGAACCACCGAACTGTTTTCCACAGTGGCTGCAGCATTCCCCACCAGCAATGTGTGTCGGTCACCCTTTATTCTTTAAAAAAAAATTTTTTTAAATAAATTTATTTATTTTATTTTGGCTGCTTTGGGTCTTCGTTGCTGCGTGTGGGCTTTCTCTAATTGCAGTGAGCGGGGGCTACTCTTCGTTGCGGTGCGTGGGTTTCTCATTGCAGTGGCTTCTCTTGTTGCGGAGCACGGGCTCTAGGTGCACAAGATTCGGTCGTTGTGGCACGCGGGCTCAGTAGCTGTGGCACGCGGGCTTAGTTGCTCCGCGGCATGTAGGATCTTCCCGGACCAGGGCTCGAACCCGTGTCCCCTGCATTGGCAGGTGGATTCTTAACCACGACGCCACCAGGGCAGTCCTCACCCTTTATTCTTAACATGTACACATTTGTTTCTTTCCTGCTCCCTACTTCCAAGAAAGCCAGTCCCAACAGACTTCCCTTTCCCCCGGAGTAGAGGGTGGGAGAAGCTGCACCTCTAGTAGAAAGACGATCAACGCACAAACCTGGGTAGCAGGATCCCCTCTGGCCTTATGCTCTGCCTCTGCTCTGGCCTTTTCAACAAACAGGATTCTGTGACCAGGAAACAGAGGAGGGCAGGCTTCCATCTCCCTGTGGCACACCACCACAGCCATTTATGCTACCCCATAAAACAACCCTCCTAGCGCCCTCCAACACCTTCGTCCCCACACAGAACATTGCATTAACCTGTCTTAAACAGTCAAAGCTGAGAGCAGAAAGGAAGCAGCTCTGTGTGGAAGCTGCCAGCCCTGGCTCAGACCTGCAGGCGAGTGTTTTAACTCTCAGCTCAAGCTTAAGATCTCCGAAGATACAAGCCCTAGCCGTGTCCTGCCCAGCCCCCCTGCTAGAGGGCCTGCCTGTCTGGGCCTGTCAGGGCGCAGACGTGAATGGAGAGGAAGAGCCTCCCTCTCCACCCGCTCTCACCGGGGTTACTGCCGGTCACAGAGCTATTTACATTTACAACAGCCCAACAGCGCCTGATCAACCCGGAGCCAATCAGCAGCCCCTAAGCTTGTCTGACTCGGTCTGCGCCAATCAGGAGGTGCTATCCTTACAGCCTCTCTCTCTTTGAATCACAGGACGGCTGCCGCCCTTTTTGGGGAGGGGAGCCTGACTCAGAGTTCAGCTTCTCCTAGACCTCAGTTTGCCATTCACCGGAATGGGGAAAATACTGAAATACCATTCCCCTGGGAAGACATCTGCACTATAGAACTTTAATAAGAGAGTTTTACATAGGAATGGGCAACACTGTGCTTTCCTTCCCCACACAGAATCCAGTGCTTCTCTGCTGCGAAAAAATGTAGAGGGACTTTCTCCTCCCTCACTGCCAGCCCCTCTCTAACTCAGGATTATCAATATGGGCTCTTAATCCATGACTGACTTCGAGGCAGTGCGAGACCTTGCTGACCACGACAGGCCAGTAGGCAGAGCTAATTTTTATTCTCATCTGCAATAGAGCGAACACCTGTCATGTAAGAGGCAGCGAGCAAAGAATAAGCAAAACAGACTAAAGACTGGATAGTCACAGGGTAGAGCGGAAGCAGGAACATGTTCAGAGCGGCCAGGGCGGAGGTAAGAGGAGCCTGCAGGAGGAGTAGGCGAGTGGGAGAGCAACGTGGAGAGAAGCCTTGAAAGCCTGCCTGGAGAGTTTAGACTTGCTTTTGTGAGCGCTGGGGAGCCGTCAGTTATTTTGAAGCGGGAGAGGAAAATAATCTCCGTCTTTCAGAAAGTTAACTCTGATGTTTCAGAAAGTTAACATAAGGAGCAGATCAAAGAAGGACGTGGTTATGGCTGGAAGATCAGTTAGGAGGTCATGAGACCTGAAAACTAGGATAGTAACAGTCAAATGGAAAGGAAGGGCAGGGGTTGAGAGGTATTTTGGAGTCAAATCAGTAGCACTTAATTGATTGGATATGTGAGATGAGCGGGGAGAGGAGTCAGAAATGTCTGAGGTTTCGCTCCTGTGTGACTAGAAGGGAGGCACCTGCACTAACTGAAATAGTTTATTAAAAATAGAGAGAAGCAGATTTTGGAAAGGGAATAGGAGTTCAATTTTTAACATGTGGAGTTTAAGTTACAAGAAGAATACCCATGTGGAAAAAATACCTAGTAGATGGTAGGGAATAAGAATCTTGGTGTTTAGAAGAGAAATAAAGATGAGATTCAAAGGGTTTATAGTGAAACTGAAACAGGAGGGGAGGGGGCAGGGCACAACCCTTGAAAGAATAACATAGCCTGAGGACATGACATAAACTGATTTAAACCAAATGGGTCCAAGATGGCGGACAAGTCGACTTCCACTAAACCTTGAGCCTCAGTATACACTCATTGTAACACACCAACAAGCTAAATGACACACCCGCATGCGCCCTGACAGTTCCAAAGACCCACAAGGATCAAAAAGTGGGCGGTGGCCCAATTTCTGGAAATCCCTGCCCCTTCCCCTCCAAATAGTTGGAACACTCCTCCCACTCATTAGTCTATGAAATTACCCACCCCTATAAAAACTGACAACCCCGGTACCCTGGTGCCTTTCTCACTTTCTGAGATGGCCCACACTGTCTGTGGAGTGTGTTTCTCTCTAAATAAATCCACTTCTTACCTATCACTCTGTCTCTCACTGAATTCTTTCTGGGATGAGATATCAAGAACCTGAGCTTCCTTAACTCCTGAAGCCAGGTGTGTGATCTCAGTCGGAAGATTGTGGGTTTGGGCTGGGTTTGACTCCCGGAACATGGGTTCAAGTCCCAATATGAGGTGCACAGTTTCAAAATTAGGGAGAAAACTGATCACCTGGGAAAGGAATAAAGAGTAAGAAGATTAGGCAACAGAATCTTGGGACGTAACAACACTTAACTGTATCCTCCTTAAAGAGGACACAGAGTTAGCAAAACTAGCAAAACCTAGACTAAGTATGAGATATGAAAAAAACAAGCAAAATAGACTAATATAAGACAAGTAAAAAGTTATTTCCAGGAAGAGGGAGTAGGACATTGTAAAAAATATCTGAAAAAAGGACACTGGTTAAATAAATTATGAAACATTCATTTAATGGACTGCTGTGCAGACATTAAGATTATCTTGTAAAACTATATTAATTACCATCAAAAGATGTTTAATACATCTTGTTAAGAGAAACATTCAGATTAAAAAATAGTATGTACAAAATTATTTTTAAAAATTACATATGTGACTGCAAAAGGGCACGAGGGAAAATTTAGTGTGAGGGAACTGTTCTATATCACTATTGGGGTGGTAGTTACACAGCTGTATACGATTACCAAAAATCCTCAACCCATAATGCCTTAAAGAAAGGAGGGGTGGCTGTTGATGGTATCTACTTCTTAGGGTTATTCTGGGAATTAAATGGCATAGTGCCTGGGACACAAGAAGGGCTCCATCAGTGGAGAAAGAAAGGGTAACGTGGAGGAAGGAAAAACTTTTTCTTCTTCCCTTTCTAGGTTCTTCTGTTTGTCTAAGAATTAAATTGACATGAGACAGATTAACAGGAGAAAATCAATCTGTATGGGGCGCAGTAATGGATGAGATTACCTCTTAGGTTCCACTTAGTTTTAAGACTCTACGATTTCGAGTACATGAAAGCCCTTTCCAAAGGTGACAGAGGTTAAATTTTGTTATTTTCAGTCTGTGGAATGGATGTCCACCTTGTCTCTTTGATGATTGTCTAGTTATATCCCATCTCTTCATGGTTTCAAGCATATCTATTTAAGCTATTTTTATGACATGGACTAGATGAGCTTAAAATGATCATATCTGGTTGTTAACCACTAATTGCATTTCTAACTAGGGCTCTAGTAGAAATTTCTGATGATGATGATGATAATGATGTTTTATTGAAGTATGGTTGATTTACAGTCTTACATTAGTTTCAGGGGTACAGCATAGTGATTCAGTATTTTTACAGATTATACTCCATTAAAAGTTATTATAGGGCTTCCTGGTGGCGCAGTGGTTGAGAGTCTGCCTGCCAATGCAGGGACACAGGTTCAAGCCCTGGTCTGGGAAGATCTCTCATGCTGTGGAGCAACTAAGCCCGCATGCCACAACTACTGAAGCCCGCGCACCTACAGCCCATTCTCCACAGCAAAAGAAGACACCGCAATGGGAAGCCTGCGCACCACAATGAAGAGTAGCCCCCGCTCGCTGCAACTAGAAAAGGCCCATGTGGAGCAGCAAAGTCCCAACGCAGCCAAAAATAAATCAATTTATTTAAAAAATTATAAGATAATTGCTGTAATTCCCTGTGCTACATAATATATCCTTGTTGTTTATCTATTTTATACATAGTAGTTAGTGTCTCTTAACCCCATACCCCTAATTTTCCACTCTCCCCTTCCCTTTCTCCTTTGCTAACCACTAGTTTGTTTTCTATACCTGTGAGTCTGTTTCTAACAATTCATTAGTATTATTTTTTAGATTACACATAAGTGATATCATACAGTGTTTGTATTTCTCTGTCTGACTTATTTCACTAAGCATAATATTCTCTAGGTACATCCATGTAACTGCAAATGGCAGAATTTCATTCTTTTTTATGTCTGAGTAATATTCCTTTGTGTATATATATGCTGTATCTTCTTCGTCCATTATCTGTTGATGGGCATTTTGATTGCTTCCATATCTTGGCTATTGTAAACAGTGCTGCTATAAACATTTGGTGCATGTATTTAATTATTTGGTTTTAATATGAGTGCACATTATATTTCATATCTGTATCACTCATTTTGGCATTCTGTGATATAATGGAGAAACTATTAGATGGGGAGTCAATAGGCCCTAGTTTCAAGAAGTGGTCCACTCCTTACTATATGCATGACTTTGGGAGAGGCATTAAATGAGAGGTTTTCAACATGTGATCCATAAACTCCTGAAGATCCCCCAAGAAGCTTTCAAGGTAACTTTGAGACCAAAATGAGTTTCATAATAATATTAAGCCTTTGTTTGCCTTTTTTCACCATCATGTTGACATTTGTACCGAAGTAATGGTGGGTAAACTCTTTACACCTTGACAGGAAACAAGGCAGTAGTACTAAACTATACTAGTGGTCATTTGTATTTGTATTTCTCACTGCCATACACTTGGAGGGAGTTCAGTTTCACTTAAAAGTGTTCTTGATTAGGAAATAAAAATTATTAATTATATTAAAGCTTGACCACTGAGAACATATCTTTTAAAAATGCTGTGTCAAAAATAGGAAGTATGCATAAAGCACTTCTGCTGCATATCACAAAATGATGAATGTCTTAAAAACAGAAAGACAAAATGAGATGGCTGCGAAACATGTTCCAGACAAAAGAACAAGATAAAACCCCAGAAAAACAACTAAATGAAGTGGAGATAGGCAACCTTCCAGAAAGAGAGTTCAGAATAATGATAGTGAAGATTATCCAGGACCTTAGAAAAAGAATGGAGGCAAAGATTGAGAAGATGCAAGAAGTGTTTAACAATGACCTAGAAGAATTAAAGAACAAACAAACAGAGACGAACAACAGAATAACTGAAATGAAAAATACACTAGAAGGAATCAATAGCAGAATAACTGAGGCAGAAGAATAGATAAGTGACTTGGAAGACAGAATGGTGGAACTCACTGCCACAGAACAGAATAAAGAAAAAAGAATGAAAAGAAATGAAGATAGCCTAAGAGACCTCTGGGACAACATTAAATGCAACAACATTCATATTATAGGGGTCCCAGAAGGAGAAGAGAGAGAGAAAGGACCCGAGAAAATATTTGAAGAGATTATAGTCGAAAACTTCCCTAACATGGGAACGGAAATAGCCACCCACGTCCAGGAAGCACTAAGAGTCCCAGCCAGCATAAACCGAAGGAGAAACAGGCTGAAACACACAGTAATCAGATTGCAAAAATTAAAGACAAAGAAAAATTATTAAAAGCAACAGGGGAAAAATGACAAATAACATACAAGGGAACTCCCATAAGGTTAACAGCTGATTTCTCAGCAGAAACTCTACAAGCCAGAAGGGAGTGGCATGATATATTTAAAGTGATGAAAGGGAAGAACCTACAACCAAGATTACTCTACCTGGCAAGGATCTCATTCAGATTCAATGCAGAAATCAAAAGCTTTACAGACAAACAAAAGCTGAAAGAATTCAGCACCACCAAACCAGCTCTACAACAAATGCTAAAGGAACTTCTCTAAGTGGGAAACACAAGAGAAGAAAAGGACCTACAAAAACAAACCCATAACAGTTAAGAAAATGGTAATAGGAACATACATATCGATAATTACCTTAAATGTGAATGGATTAAATGCTCTAACCAAAAGAAACAGGCTTGCTGAATGGATACAAAAACAAGACGCATGTACATGCTGTCTACAAGAGACCCACTTCAGACCTAGGACACATACAGACTGAAAGTGAGGGGATGGAAAGAGATATTTCATGCAAATGGAAATCAAAAGAAAGCTGGAGTAGCAATACTCATATCAGATAAAGTAGACTTTAAAAGTAAAGAATGTTACAAGAGACAAGGAAGGACATTACATAATGATTAAGGGATCAATCCAAGAAGAAGATATAACAATTATAAATATATATGCATCCAACATAGGAGCACCTCAATACATAAGGTAAATGCTAACAGCTATAAAAGAGGAAATTGGACTGCAGGCAAGGGGTGGGGGCTGCTGGGGTAAGGAGGAGGGAAGGAAGTAACCAACCAACCAACCAAGGCACCTCCACCCCCCACCCCCACCCACCCCTGACCTGGTTTACGGCCCCACACTCAGGCTCCAGTGTGGCTGCTGATTGGCTGCTGAAGGCTTGGTCCCATCCCAGTGACCCCAAAGTGATGGAGGGAGGGTGCAGGGGTGGTCCAGTGCAAAGTGCATCCCAAAAGACCCCTGCCTGGAGCCCCCATGGCTGGCACATCGGACCCTGAATGACCCAGGACCTCGCTGTCCCAAGACCTCCCATGTCCCCCTGTAGCTGGGAGACTCCAGCCCGGAATGCAGCAGCCCCCTGCTCCCGAGCCCTCAGATGGGACTGCCCCCCAACCCGAGCCAGGGCTTCCTCCCTGCACCCCTGCCTTGAGGCTGCCCGTAGGCCAGGACTGCCACCTCCAGTCTGCTCAGCAGTCTGGATGCTCGCAGAGCTGGGGCCGTGAGGCATCATGGAGGATCAAGGACACCTGTGTCCGGCCCTGCCTGGGCGGTTTCTTCAATGGAGAAGTTGGTGAGTGTGGAGGAGGAGGCTGAAAGAAGTAAGAGAAGCAGCAGCTGAGAAGACAGGTTTGAGGTGGCTAGGGGAGGTGAAAGAGCAGGAACAGGGCTACTCACTCACCAGAGAAGCAGCAGAGAGCCTCTGACCAGTATCTTCCATAAAGAGAATCTGTTAGATTGAAATTTAAGCATCAAATTCATGTGATCAGATTTCTGCTTCTGTATTTTGTTGCTGCCTCTGAAAATGCACTAAACGTTAAGAAAGAGCTCACTGACACTGGAATCTGGACACTCCTACTGGAGTTCAAGGCTGAGGTCGACCAGCTCAATGATAAAGGTACAACACCACTTCAGCTCACCATTATCCGAGAGACGTCAAGCTGTGTGAAAGTACTCCTGGACCACAATGCCAACATCAACATTCAGAAGGGTTTCCTGTTGTGATATGCTGTGATCAAAGGCAATCACTCTTATTGCCGAATGTTCCTTCAGAGAGGAGCAGACACAAACTTGGGTCACTTAGAAGATGGACAGACTCCTTTACATTTGTCTGCCTTTAGGGATGATGTGCTTTGTGCACGGATGTTATATAATTATGGAGCAGACACAAACACAAGGAACTATGAAGGATAGACCCCACTGGCTGTTTCAATAAGCATTTCTCAAAGTAATCAACCATGTTTGAATTTCTTACAAGAAGTCACAGGTACGTAATTTAATTATTACTATTATTACATTAAAAAAATTTTTGCATCTTCAAAAAATCAAAAAATAACAAACAACAAAAAGGAGGAAATCAACAGTAACACAGTAACAGTGGGGGACTTTAACACCTCACTTACACCAATGGACAGATCATCCAGACAGAAAATTAATAAGGAAACACAAGCTTTAAATGACACAATAGACCAGATAGATTTAATTGATATTTATAGGACATTCCATCCAAAAACAGCAGATTACACTTTCTTCTCTAGTGCACACGGAATATTCTCCAGGATAGAAAACATCTTGGGTCACAAATCAAGCCTCGGAAAATTTAAATCATATCAAGCATATTTTCTGACAACAATGCTATGAGATTAGAAACAAATTACAGGAAAAAAACGTAAAAAACACAAACACATGGAGGCTAAACGATACATTACTAAGTAACCAAAAGATCACTGGAGAAATCAAAAGGAAATTTAAAAATACCTAGAGACAAATGACAATGAAAACACGATGATCCAAAACCTATGGGATGCAGCAAAAGCAGTTCTAAGAGGGAAGTTGATAGCAATAGCATCCTACCTCAAGAAACAAGAAACATCTCAAATAAACAACCTAAACTTACACCTAAAGGAACTAGAGAAAGAAAAACAAACAAAACTCAAAATTAGTAAAAGGAAAGAAATCTACAGATTCAATGCAATCCCTATCAATTACCAATGGCATTTTTTACAGAACTAGAACAAATAATCTTGAAATTTGTATGGAAATACAAAGGACTCCAAATAGCCAAAGCAACCTTGGGGGAAAAAAATGGAGCTGGAAGAATCAGACTCCCTGTCTTCTGACTATAATACAAAGCTACATTAATCAAGACAATATGGTACTGGCACAAAAACAGAAATATAGATCAATGGAAGAGGACAGAAAGCCCAGAGATTGACCCACGCACCTATGGTCAACTAATCTATGACAAAGGAGGCAAGGATATACACTGGAGAAGAGACAGTTTCTTCAATAAGTGGTACAGGGAAAACTGGACAGCTACATGTAAAAGAATGAACTTAGAACACTCCCTAACACCATACACAAAAATAAACTCAAAATGGATTAAAGACCTAAATGGAAGGCCAGACACTATAAAACTCTTAAAGGAAAACATAGGAAGAACACTCTTTGACATAAATCACAGCAAGATCTTTTTTGACCCAGCTCCTAGAGTAATGGAAATAAAAACAAAAATAAACAAATGGGACCTAATGAAACTTAAAAGCTTTTGCACAGCAAAGGAAACTATATACAAGACAAAAAGACAACTCTCAGAATGGGAGAAAATACTTGCAAACGGATCAATGGACAAAGGATTAATCTCTGAAATATATAAACAGCTCATGTAGCTCAATATTAAAAAAAAAAACCCAATCAAAAAATGGGCAGAAGATCTAAATAGACATTTCTCCAAAGAAGACATACAGATGGCCAATAGTCACATGAAAAGCTGCTCAACATCACTAATTATTAGAGAACTCCAAATCGAAAGTACAATGAGGTATCACCTCACACCGGTTAGAATGGGCATCATCAGAAAATCTACAAACAACAAATGCTGGAGAGGGTGTGGAGAAAAGGGAACCCTCTTGCACTGTTGGTGGGAATGTAAATTGATATAGCCAGTATGGAGGACAGTATGGAGGTTCCTTAAAAAACTAAAAATAGAATTACCATATGAACCAGCAATCCCACTACTGGGCATATACCCCAAGAAAACCATAATTCAAAAAGATACATGGACCCCAATGTTCATTGCAGCACTATTTACAATAGTCAGGACATGGAAACAACCTAAGTGTCCATCAACAGATGAATGGATAAAGAAGATGTGGCACATATATACAATGGAATATTACTCAGCCATAAAATGAAATGAAATTGAGTTATTTGCAGTGAGACGGATGGGCCTAGAGTCTGTCATACAGAGTGAAGTAAGTCAGAAAGAGAAAAACAAATACTGTATGCTAACACATATATATGGAATCTTAAAAAAAAATGGTTCTCATGAACTAGGGGCAGGACAGGAATAAAGATGCAGACGTAGAGAATGGACCTGAGGACATGGAGAGGGGGAAGGGTAAGCTGGGACAAAGTGAGAGAGTAGCATTGACATATATACACTAACAAATGTAAAATAGATAGCTAGTGGGAAACAGCTGCATAGCACAGGGGGATCAGCTCAGTGCTTTGTGACCACCTAGAGGGGTGGGATAGGGAGGGTGGGAGGGAGGCACAAGAGGGAGGGGGTATGGGGATGTATATATACATATAGCTGATTCACTTTTTTTTAAACGTAGATTTTCATTTATTTATTAATTTTGGGCTGCGTTGGATCTTCGTTGCTGCACACGGGCTTTCTCTAGTTGCGGCGAGAGGGAGCTACTCTTCGTTGTGGTGCACTGGCTTCTCATTGCAGTGGCTTCTCTTGTTGCAGAGTATGGGTTCTTGGCGTGTGGGCTTCCATAGTTGTGGCTCGAGGGCTTCAGTAGTTGTGGCTCCCGGGCTCAAGAGCGCAGGCTCAGTAGTTATGGTGCATGGGCTTAGTTGCTCCATGGCATGTGGTATCTTCCTGGACCAGGGTTCGAACCCACATCCCCTGCATTGGCAGGTGGATTCTTAACCACTGTGCCACCAGGGAAGTCCTGATTCACTTTTTAAAAGAAACTTTAAAAAATAAATTTATTTTATTTATTTATTTTTGGTTGCATTGGGTCTTCTTGCTGCGTGCAGGCTTTCTCTAGTTGTGGCGAGTGGGGGCTACTCTTCCTTGTGGTGAGTGGGCTCCTCATTGCAGTGGCTTCTCTTGTTGCAGAGCACAGGCTCTAGGTGTGCAGGCTTCAGTAGTTGTGGCACGTGGGCTCAATAGTTGTGGCGCATGGGCTTAGTTGCTCTGTAGCATGTGGGATCTTCCTGGACTAGGGCTCAAACCTGTGTCCCCTGCATTGGCAGGTGGATTCTTAACCACTGTGACACCATGGAAGCCTAAGCTGGTTCACTTTGTTATACAGCAGAAACTAATACAACATTGTAAAGCAATTATACTCCAATAAAGATGTTTAAAAAATGAATGTTAACGTATGAAAAATCCTAAAAATAAAACAAAAAGAAGACACATGCACCCCAATATTCATTGCAGCACTATTTACAATAGTCAGGTCATGGAAGCAACCTAAATGCCATCAACAGATGAATGGATAAAGAAGAGGTGATACATATATACAATGGAATATTACTCAGCCATAAAAAGGAACAAAATTGGGTCATTTGTAAAGATGTGGATGGACCTAGAGACTGTCATACAGAGTGAAGTAAGTCAGAAAGAGAAAAACAAATGTCGTATATAAACATGTGTGTGGAATCTAGAAAAATAGTACAGATGAACTGGTTTGCAAGGCAGAAATAGAGACACAGATGTAGAGAACAAACGTATGGACACCTAGGGGGAAAGGAGGGGGGAGTGGTGGTGGTGGTGGTGTGATTAATTGGGAGATTGGGATTGACATATACACTATAATGTATAAAATAGATAACTAATAAGAACCTGCTGTATAAAAAAATATAAAAATTTTAAAAGGCTATTAAAATACTTTTCTTGGGCTTCCCTGGTGGTGCAGTGGTTGAGAATCCGCCTGCCAATGCAGGGGACACGGGTTCGTGCCCCGGTCCGGGAAGATCCCACATGCCGCAGAGCGGCTGGGCCCGTGAGCCATGGCCGCTGAGCCTGCGCGTCTGGAGCCTGTGCTCCGCAACGGGAGAGGCCACAACAGTGAGAGGCCCGCGTACCACAAAAAAAAAAAAAAACTTTTCTTTTTTCCAACTATATCTTTATGAGATTAGAACTTTCTTCATATACCTCAACCAAACAACCAATATGAGAATCCAGCTATCGTCTATTAAGTCAGACATTAAAGAGATTGAGAAAAATGTAAAACAATAACTCTACTCTCACTAGATATTTTCTTTGTTTTGGAAAATTTTTTTTTGGCTGCGTTGGGTCTTCATTGCTGCCCATGGGCTATCTCTACTTGTGGCGGGCGGGGTTTACTCTTCGTTGCGGTGCGCCGGGGTACGCCGGCTTCTCATTGCGGTGGCTTCTCTTGTTGCGGAGCACAGGCTCTAGGTGCACGGGCTTCAGTAGCTGTGGCACATGGGCTCTACAGCGCAGGCTCAGTAGTTGTGACGCATGGGCTTGGTTGCTCTGTGGCATGTGGGATCTTCCTGGACCCGGGCTTGAACCTGTGTCCTCTGCATTGGCAGGAGGATTCTTAACCACTGCGCCACCCGGGGAGTCTGGAAAATTGTTATTATTTTCAAAAAAATTTGTTACGTTATTTGTTTATGTTAACATGTAATAGGTTACTATATTATAGGTTATTAATAGGTTATGTGGGTTTCCTATGAAAAATCCAAATAAACAAATACTCTTCTGGGTCCTCAATTTTTTTAATAAAAGCTTTATTGAGATATAATTCACATATCATAAAATTCACCCATTTAAAGTACGAAGTTCAATGGTTTTTAGTATATTCACATAGTTGTGCAACCATAATCACAATCAATTTTCGAAAATTTGCATTGCCCCAAAAAGACCCCCCTACCCATTAAGAGGTACAAACTATTATGTATAAAATGAATAAGCTACAAGAATATACTGTACAACACAGGGAATATAGACAATATTTCATAATAACAAATAGAGTGAAATCTACAAAAATTTTGAAGCACTATGTTGTGCTAATATAATATTGAAAATCAACTATACCTCAAAAAAAAATGACTACTCACTAGTAGTCATTCCTCATATCCCCCCGTGACCAGCACCCCTCCCCCCACCCAACACTAGTCCAAGGCAACCACTCTCTATTTTACTTTCTGTCTCTATAGATTTTCCTATTTTGGATATTCATATAAACAGAATCATATACAATATGCAGTCCTTTGTGACAGGCTTCTTTCATTTGACATAATGTTTTCAAGGTTCATTCATGTTGTAGCATATATCAGTACTCCAATTTTTAATTGCTGAATAATATTCTATTAGATAGATATATCACATTTTTTAATCCATTCATCAGTTGATGGATATTTGGGTTGTTTCTAATTTTTCAGTTATCGTGAATAACACTGTTATAAATATTCATGTATAAGTTTCCATGTGCACATATGTTTCCAATTCTCTTAGATATATATCTAGGAGAATTGTCGGGTCACATGGTAAATCTACGTTTAATCTTCAAGAAACTGCTAAACAGTTTTGCAAAGCAGCAGCACCGTTCTACATTCCCAGCAACAGTGTATGAGGGTTCTGATTTCTCTGCATCCAACAATTGTTATCTGCCTCTTTCATTATAGCAATTCTAGTGAGCGTGAAGTATCTCAGTATGATTTTGATTAGCATTTTCCTAATCTAATGATGCTGAGTATCTTTTCATATGCTTATTGGCCATTTGCATATCTTATTCAGAGAAATGTCTATTCAAATCCTTTGAGCATTTAAAAATTGGATTATTATTATACTTTTAATTGTTGAATTATAACAGTTCTTTATATACTCTGGATAGTAGTCCCTCATCAGATATATAATTTGCAAATATAATAATCCCTCAGTAACTGCAGGTTTCATATCTGCAGGTTCCGCATCTGTGGATTCAACCAAATGACTGTGGTTGGCCGACTATATATTTATTGAGAAAAAAAAAAAATCCGTGTAAAAGTGGACCCATGCAATTCAAACCTATGTTGTTCAGGGGTCAACTGTATTTCTCTCATTCTGTGGGTTGTCTTTTCACTTTCTTGAGAGTATCTTTAAAATTTTAATGAAATCCAATTAATTTTTTTATTTTGTTGCTTCTGCTTTTGATGTTATATCTAAGAAATCATTGCCTGATCCAAGGTCACAAAGATTTACACCGTTTTCTTTTAAGAGTTTTACAGTTCTCTTACATTTAGGTCTTTGATCCATTTTGGGTTAATCTCTGAATATGCTCTGAAGTATTGGGTTGGCCAAAACGGTCGTTTGGATTTTTCATTAACATCTCACAGCAAAACCCGAATGAACTTTTTGGCTAACCCAATACCTTGATAATTTTAAAAGTGTAAAGGGGTCCTGAGAGCAAAATGTTTGAGCATCAGCGATTTACTTCATTGAGCTTCAATTTCTTATCTTTAAAATGGTGACTGTATTTGACTTACCACCTCATAGGGCAGCCGTAAGCCAAAAAATGATTGGGCATGATAAATTAAAGCATTATTCAAATGTAAGTTATCATTACTGCTAGAATTTCCTAAGTATATGTTGTCTGTCAACCTGCTGAAAGATTGTTACTTTCTTCCTCTCATTCTCTGTCACAGCACTTTCCTCATACTAGACACCTAGCAGATCCTCAATAAATATTTATTGGTGAATTGATTAATATAACATAAACAATCCTGCCTATGCTCTCAGGGAGGTAGAAAGAGAAATAGTTACTTTTTTGGCAGTCACCCCCAGCCACTTTCTGCTGTCAACTCGCTAAACTTGTTATTAGTCAAGACTCAGCATTTTTCACATGAACTGTTAAGCTAAATCTTGCACATGCTGTTTGTGAAGTTAATATTTTGAACATAAGCATGGTAAATTTCATTTATTTGTTAATCTTAACTTTGCAACCTATTGAGAGTTTTTTGAATCCCCAATTCATTCTTCATCTATTCTAGCTTTGTTTAATTGAAAACAGGATAAGTATGCCTTCTCTATCACGGATAAGAGGCTTGTCTATGTCAGAGCCAAGGACAGCGCAAAATGTTTTGTTTTGTTTTGAACTCATCTAAAATGAGACATTCTTCTCCCTGGAGTACCATGCAATGAACAGATTAGCTCACCTGATCTACCAGGGTCACTTAACTGTGTCCTCCAAAGAGTTCTGTAATTTATGTCACAGACCAGCCTTAGAATCAGAGCCAGTAGAATAGCCAGTGAAGAAGAAAGAAAAAATATTCTAGAATTTGTTAAGTTAAGGGTAATGTTCTCTACAAAAAGTAACCATAGCTAATAGTATACCTCTGCCCTTTATCACTGGTGAAGGCAACACAATGAGGTGAAAGGGTAGCAGAAATAGTCTGTCACACAAGTGTTAATGCCTGGGCAAGTGTGAGTATCTGACCCTGAGGCCATCCCTGTCTCTAAAGAAGGAGAATATAAAGAAAGAAGGAGTAGAAGGTGCATTCAGAATCAAGGGTTTTGGAATCAAGATATTCAGTGAAACGTAAGGAAGAGGAAAACATTAGGAGAGGCCATCTGAGTTTTGATATTTGTAACTTCGGTAGAAAGCCTTTAAACTGTCTAGGGAGAAGTTATCTGATAATGGACTAAAGATGACCCAGGGCTCCTGACAAGATCCTGGCAGGGCAGGTCCCAGACTCAACCAGTGTCTGCCCTTCCTCTCTTAGTACCCTGGTTTGTTGAGGCGGTGGTGGTGTTGGGGAGAGGCTGGTGAGATATGAGATAAGACAGTGCTGTGGTAATAGATTGGAGGGGTGGGGAATGTCCCAATGGGCTCTTTTCACTTGAAAAGTCTCTTGCAGTTTCTTTGAATTTTGTTTTTATTTTATACCTAAGTTATATATGTACATAGTTTAAAGAGTCAAATAGTTTTATAAGGCCTGTTTTGAAAATAGCAGTAGGCCATCCACCTCTCCTCACCATTTTCTGCTCCTCAGAGGTAACCATTTTCAACTCTTTATAGCGACTCTTTTGGCATTTACCTCTGTATCTCTAAATGACATGCTTATGTGGCTACCTGTTGAGTTTTAGATTTCGTATTCGTTATTTATTGACTTCCCTCCACAGAAGATGAGAATCTCACCTTCTTGATCATCACCACCACTACCACATTCAGACTTATTCATATAGGTGTGAGTAGGCTTCACTTTCCCTGTCGTCCCCAAACAGCTGTGTTGGAATTTTTGGTTATTTCAGTATTCAGAGTTTATATTGTTATGACTATGTACATATTGCTCACACATTAGCCATGTCATATATCCATGATTTCTTTCTTACACAACTTTTTGTTTTCTCTGGACCTAATGATTATCTTTTTTTTCATTTAGTTTTCTATGTATTTAATCATTAATTCAACCCAACCTCCCCACCAATCGTCTATATCTCTTCTCAATGCATTTGGTCATATTAGGTATTCTATCAATTTCTTCTTCTTGAAGAAATCTCCCCTGGAGCCATCTCACTTGCTCCAACCCAGACTGGCTGCTTTCTAAGTTGCTGCAGAGCTCTTGTCCTGGGAATTCTCTTCAGCATCGTTCTAGAAATTCCCTTTCTTCTCTCCTATGTTTGATTCCCTGCTCCTGGATCCTCTGTGTTCCTCTTTCTTAGTTTTTCCTTATTCTGAAGAACTCCATTCCCTGTCAGTCTCATGAAAAAGAGTGTTCTTAAGATAGTCTCTTTGTCCTCACCAAGGGGGGAAGTGGCGGGGTGGTGGTGGTGGTGGTGTGATGAATTGGGAGATTGGGATTGACATATATACACTAATATGTATAAAACAGATAACTAATAAGAACCTTCTGTATAAAAAAATAAAATAAAATAAAAAAGATAGTCTCTTTGTCCTCAGTTTTCCAAAATTTCATGATATGAAATTGGTATGGATCTGTTTTCATCCAGCATTAAGGACATTTGGTGGACTCTTTCAATCTAGAAATGTCATTCCATTCTGACAAACTTTTTTGTATTAATTATTCCTCCCCATCCATTTTCTTTATTCTTTCTCTCACTATAGAATCTTCAGAATTGATCCTCTATTAAAAAAAAACTTTCTCTTTTATTTTACATGTCTTTTTCTTTTGCTTGATTTTCTAGGAGGTTTCTTCAACTGCACCCTACAAACTTCTATTGTTTTTAAGATCTGCTATCATATTTTAATTTCCAAAAGTTCTTTTGGAATTTTCCTTTTTATTGCCTCTTGTCTTGTTCCATGGATGCAAATATTTTCTCTTATTCCTTTGAGTATATTGATAGTTTGAGGAAATATTTTCCTTCTCCTTGAATAGTCTCTTGTCCTCCAAGTTTTTTCTTTTTCCTGTTATTTGTTAGGACAGATATGTTTCCACAGATAACTGATGATCCTTAGCTATCTGTTCATGTATGGTAGTAGGGCACCAAAAAGCCAATCAGAGTCTCTAAGCATGCATTGAGCACATTCAATGATGCAAGCAGATCTCTGTGTTCCCGAATGGATTATTTCTTTGAGTCATTCTCAATATCATAGGTTTTTCCTTTTAGGCTGTCAGAGTCTGCAAAGAAGCTTCCTTCAATTTCTTGCCTGAATAGTTCAGCCTGGCTGCCAGCGTTTAGAAGCTGAAAGAGGAAAGGGACTGAGGAGTCTGACCTTCAGTATGTAAATATTCTACTGAGCTCCCATTTTTTGGTATAATACTGTGTAGTTTCTGTCTCCTGGATGGACCCAGACTGACACAATAACTCTGCCTTTAACTGAATATGGTGTTTCCCAGTCAAGAGACCCTTGATTTTCCCTGTCCAATGAATGAACCTCCAGTGTTATGCCTCGAGTTGGGGGGATCTCCTCACAACAGAACAATTATCCTGTTCTCAGCTATAATTTCCCCCTCCACCACACACACACACACACACTTGCAGAGGAAGCTGGTACCAGCAAATCTGGAAACTTTGTGGCTTCTCTTCAGTGTAAATCACATTGCTTCTTGGCTATCCCCACTGCCGGCTTAAGCTTTAGCTTTCCAGGTTCTACTAAGACAATCATCATTCATTCATCTATTTTCCAGCCTCCAAAGTCTTATTGTGGTCTCATCCCCCATTCTTTTTGTCCTTGTGGGATTATGCCTCTTTAAAAAAATCTCTTTACCGTTCGTTTACTAGGGTTTAGGTAGAGAGCAAATGTATGTGTTCAAAATGTCTTCCTTATCTTGAAACTTTCCTGTAGTCTCTCAGAACCTATTTATCCCACACATATCCATGGAGTGCCTCATATGTGTTAGGTACCCTTTAAGCACTTGGGATACATCAGTGAACAAAACAGAATATTCTTGCACTTACAGAATTTACATTCGTGTGTGTGTGTGTGTTTGTGTGTGTGCATAGGGAAAGATAATAAAAAATAAACCTAAATACATAGATTATATAATAGATATTATATAGGTAAGATAGAAAGTATGGCAGGAGGGGAGGGTATGCAGAAAGGGGAACCCTCCTACACTGTTGGTGGGAATGTAAACTGGTACAGCCACTATGGAAAACAGTATGGAGGGTCCTTAAGAAACTAAAAATAGAGTTACTATATGATCCAGCAATCCCTGGGTATATATCCGGAAAAGACAAAAACTCTAATTCAAAAAGATACATGCTCCCCAATGTTCATAACAGCACTATTTGCAGTAGCCAAGACATGGAAGCAACCTAAGTGTCCATTGACAGATGAATGGATAAAGAAGATATGGTATATACATACAATGGACTATTACTCAGCCATAAAAAAGAATGAAATAATGCCATTTGCAGCAACATGGATGGCCCTAGAGATTATCATACTTAAGTGAAGTAAGTCAGGCAGAGAAAGACAAATATATGATATAACATATATAGGAATCTAAAAAAATGATACAAATGAACTTATTTTAAAAGCAGACTCACAGACATAGAAAACAAACTTATGGTTACCAAAGGGGATAGGGGGAGAGGGATAAATTAGGAGAATGGGATTAACAGATACACACTAATATATATAAAACAGATAAACAACCAGGACCTATTGTATAGCACAGGGAACTATATTCAATATCTTGTAATAACCTATAATGGAAAAAAATTTGAAAAAGAGGATATATATATATAAAATATATCCTCTTTTTCAAATATATATATATATATATATATATCTGAATCACTTTGCTGTACACCTGAACTAAGACAATTATTTTAAATCAACTATACTTCAATTTAAAAGAAAGTGCAGCAGGAAATCGAGAAGCAGAATGGGCAGAGGGTAGACTGCAGTATTTAATAGAATGACCAAGGTAGGTGTTATTGAGAAAGTACAGTTTGAGCAAAGACTTGAAGGAATTGGAATCATAAATATATATATTCCTCACAGGATGGGTTTCTACATATTTTCCACAAGTTTTAGCTTCTATTTATCCTTAGCTTGAAGGGAGACCAATGTCTTCTCTTTATTTTGCACCCTCAGTTCACCTGGCATTTAACTCTACAGAGAACCTGACCTCACTAGCTGCCTATATGTCTGGAGAGATATTTGAACTTACAGGCTGACTTGTCATATTCTTTTGGGTAAGACACAATTCCCGAATTTCAATTTCTCCATTTGTATGTGGGAATAATGGTAAATCGCTGGACCTCATTTTCTTCCTGGAAGTTAGTACCCATAAGCTTCTAGGGTTAGTAAAATAAAAATACAGTAAAAATCATGTGATGATCATGATATCTTTGATGATAAAAGAATGATACAGCCCACATTTTCTTGGCAGGGAGAAAATATTGAACTTATGATGGACTTTAGATTTACTCTGGAGTATATTGAGGTAAGCTGGTTTGACCCTACCATTCCCACTCACCCACCCCTCAAGGCTCAACCCACATTTTTGCAGGCTGGCTTCATGATCAATTGACCAAGCAATATTCTTTTAGCTAGGGTCACAATCAAAAGTACTAACTTTAAGTGAGTGCTTATGTGCACAGCACTATGCTGATGCTTCGCCTGTTGATACTCACAACAGCCTGATGAGACATAAGTTTCTAGCCCTAATTTCAAATAAGGAATCTGAATTGAAGAGTTTTTGAAATGTGATCAAATTAAGAAGAAAATAAAAACCCCATTTTATTTAGTAGGTATACTAGTATGTGTTCTCCAGAGAAAGAACCAACAGGATCTTTATCTACCCATCTACTGACTTATTGATTGATCAACAGATGGGTAGGTACTATAAGGAATTGCCTCACATGATGATGGAGGTTGAGAAGCCAAAATCTGCAGAAGTCAGTATGTATGAAAGCTAGACACCCAGAAGTGCGGGTTGTAGAGCTCCAGTGTTTCATAAAACATTCTTAACTGTAACTCCAGGAGGTTGTCTCCTCAGGCTGTTACGAGTATCAACAGGTGAAACACCAGCATGATATTCACCCACGTTGATATATCTGTAGTTATTTATTATTTATATTAGGTATGACTAATATGAATATATATAACATAGATATAATTAATATTATAGCTATTCATTACTCATTATTGATAAATCTATAGTTATTCATTATCCATTCTCCTGCTGATGGACACTGAGTTTGTTTCCAACATTTTGATATGGATATTCTACATCTGTCTCCTTGTAAACATGAGCAAGACTTACTCTAGAATTGGAATTTCTGGGTCACAAGATATGAGCATCTTTGACTTTATTAGATGTTAATAAATTGTTCCCCCAAATGGTTGTACCAATTTACAGTCTCACCAGCAGCATAGAAGAGTTTCCACTGTTCCATTTACCACCAACACTTGATAGTTTCAGACCTACTTTCCAAACTACTCTTGGAGCTTTAATTCTCACTGTTCTCCTTCATGAATCTTTAATTCCAGCCAAATTCCAGCACACGCTGCTCCCTGAATGTATTGTGTAATGTATTTCCTTTCTCGCTCAATATTTATTGAGTAGATACACTGTCAGAAACCCTGCTATATGTTATGAAAACAAACATGAAGAGACATGGTTCCTGTCCTAAAGGACTTTATAATTTCCTGGAGGGACAACACTTGCAAACAGCAATTAGAATATAATTGTTACAATGAAAGTCTATATAAATTACAATATGCAATAAGGCAGAAGTAGTGCACAAATCTACCTCCATTTGGGGCAGAGAAGGGAAGGGGAGTGGGGAGAGGGTCAGCAAAACCTTCACAGAGGAGGTACTTTGACCGTGTTTTCACTCTGGAAGATCTTGTCCTATTCATGACCAGCTCCAAGGCCAACTCACCACAAAATGTCCCAATCACCTCAGGAAAGTACTTTACACTTTTCTTACAGCCTGCATTGCATTGTCTTATGCTGGATATTTGTATATGTTTACCTTACCTCCTCTACTACATTATAAATTCATTTGTGGAATGTGTTCCCCTCTTAGACATCTTTCTATCTCCCACCCAGTCTGGAAGATTGCTGACATACACTGTAAATTCAGTAAATGTTGCTGAATGAAAGATTAAAACAAAGGAGTAGGGACTACATCATTTGGCTCTCAGATGTCTGACTTTTCAAACAGTTTAAGTAATTGCTAAATCAAACTGGTTTTTGCTATTATCAAAGTAAAAGGAAGACTTAAAAAAATCCTTTTTAAAATGAGCTGCCCTATTTCTTTTGTGCAAAAAACATGTTATGTAACATTATAAAATCTGGCCAATCAAAAGGGCTTTCTCTAGTCTTGTTTCTTGCTTCTTTAATAAACTTTATATTCTCATTTCAAAAGGTCTTGCCAACATTAGTTCATTATCATTGTGCCCATCAGCAGAATGAAAAATATTTGCACATTTCTTTGGTATAGCAATGGGGAAATGAGGTCGAAGCAATTCAGGACTTGGAAGCTAGTGGCTTTTATACTCTCTGTATAATGTCTTCCTCTTTCTTTTCCAATCTGAGCTCCCACCCCATACTGAAAATGGGAGTTTGATTCTGTTCCAGGATTTTGTGAGAAACACATACTAGCTATTAACTAACAGACCTATATGAAAAAATTTTCATAGCGTTTTGTACATACCTACTTAATGACACTATCTATATAGATGAAATCAGAAAGTTTCATAAACTTAGGTGAGAATATTTCCATATTGGCTTGTAAATCCTCTGTGTTAAAAACTAACCTGCGGGCTTCCCTGGTGGCACAGTGGTTGAGAATCTGCCTGCCAATGCAGGGGACACGAGTTTGAGCCCTGGTCTGGGAAGATCCCACATGCCACGGGGCAGCTGGGCCTGTGAGCCACAATTACTGAGCCTGCGCGTCCGGAGCCTGTGCTCCGCAACAAGAGAGGCCACGATAGTGAGAGGCCTGCGCACCGCGATGAAGAATGGCCCCGACCTGCCACAACTAGAGAAAGCCCTCGCACAGAAACGAAGACCCAACACAGCCATAAATAAATAAATAAATAAAAATTAAAACGTTTGGTAGATACTAACCAAACTTTAGTATTTAGTAGCTAAAATAATCAAGTATTTAAAAAACAAAACAAAACAAACAAACAAAAAAAACTAACCTGCAACCTTCCCAGATTTTAGGTTGGCAAAGAGAGCAGATACCAAAGATAACCCATAGATTCTTTGTTGCCATCTCAGCTACACTGGTCACTTGGACATATCAATGGAAGCTGGGTTTGGAGTAAAAATCTACCAACAGGTTACCTTAGGGGCCCTTACAAAGAACTGCAATGGGAAATGATCGTTCATTAAGGAAGACAAGAGGTAAGTAAGTACTTGCATATCATAGTGAGAATCCTTAGCTTTCCTTCATGAAGGAAATTCCATTTGCATCTAGCCTTAGGACCAATGTGGGAGATTCTAAGAAAAAAAGATTCTTTTCATGAAGACATTTGCAATAACAACTGTAATATTTTTACCTTCTTTAAACATTTCACAGAAAAAGCTATTTTGGCAGTGATTTAGTTACCACAAGAATCAGGAGGAAACACACAGGAATTCACTCATCTCAGTCTGGTGATGGAGGACCAGTACATAAGATCTACAATACAGTAAGTCCCCTACATACAAACCTTCAAGTTGCAAACTTTCAAAGATGTGAACGTGGTGCCCCTGTATGCCAGCTGTTGTACTGTACTACTGTACTTTTCAAGGTACTGTACTGTAAGATTTTAAATGTTTATTTTTTGTGTTTGTTTTTTATGTATTACTTGTGTAAAAAGTATTATAAACCTATTACAGTACAGTACTGTATAGCCAATTGTGTTAGTCGGGTAGCTAGGCTAAATTTGTTGGACGGGGACTTCCCTGGTGGCGCAGTGGTTAAGAATCTGCCTGCCAAAGCAGGGCACACGGGTTCGAGCCCTGGTCCGGGAAGATCCCACATGCCGTGGAGCAACTAAGCCCATGTGCCACAACTACTGAGCCTTCGTTCTAGAGCCCACGAGACACAACTACTGAGCCCGTGTGCCACAACTACTGAAGCCCGTGCGCCTAGAACCCGTGCTCCGCAACAAGAGAAGCCACCACAATGAGAAGCCCGCGTACCTCAACGAAGACTAGCCCCCGCTCACCGCAACTAGAGAAAGCCAACGTGCAGCAACGAAGACCCAACACAGCCAAAAATGGATAAATAAATAAAATTAAATTAAAAAAAAAATTTGTTGGACGTATGAACAAATGGGACTTAATGAATGCGCTCTCAGAAGGAACTTGTTCATACGTAGGGGACTTACTGTATGTTTCCAAACTTCAAAGTGAGTATGAAACTTCCATCAGTTACTAGCCTTGTATGAAGAAAGTGGACCTCTTCACAACATTTTATTCAGTAAGGGGCTTTATAAGGCTGGTGAGTCTCTCCAGCCAGTTGTAGGCTCTAACATTCAGTGCTGCCAGCCAGGGGGCAGAATAATGGCTTAGGGCAGGAATGAACAGGAGCTGCCCCTGCTTCTTCTGTCAGTAGTTCTTCCTTTCCATTTTGTGAGACGTGCACTTCTCTGTCCCTGTCTAATATATTCATCCCACTCCACCCTCTGTCTGGGAAGAAATAGACTCCAGACCCTTCACAGCCCTGTTCTTGGTCTACCACTGAAGGGCTTACCTTCAATTATCCTTGGCTTTGGAAATCTATACTCCTTTCCCCTCAGTCTGGTAATTTAGTGAGTGATTCAATAAAAGGAAAAGGTGTTGGTCAAGCTTTTTTGGATGCCAGTAAAAGTTATACATTCCTATCTTTTGGATTCATCCATCAAAGCTAATAAAATTTTTGAAATCCTGTATTTCTAATCCTGTGAAGTCAACTGACTTAATCCGAGATTAAGATAAATTCAACCTCAGACAGACCAGGCGATGCCAGAATTTTGACACTAACACTGAAAAGTGGAGTAGTTCTCCTATTCAGCTGAACATTCCTACTCTCAAACTCTCAAAAATTTAAAATTCTAGAATTTTAGAACTGGAAGGAAACTTTGTCCTTGTGACTACCTCTTAGTCTTGCTATCCATGAGTCTTGCCTCCAAAAATGTCCCTTTTATGTGAAGTGGGACTCTGGTGCAGCCAGAATTTTCTTCTGTTACCTCTTTGTAATCAGAGAAAACACAACTGGCTGAGATTGTTGTCAGTACGTGGGTGTGGCTGGAAAAAAAATACCTTCTGTGACCAATAGTTCTTTCATCACTGTACCCTGCTTTCATACTGTTTCTCATGAATTAAACATATTCACATGACATTTTGTACTTTTCTGTCCTTATTCAGTTTATGCAGATAGCCACTTCCTTTGGGCAGTAGGACAGAAGCCTCAGCTCTGTGTAGCTAGAGATGAAGAAAAAGAGGCATGAAGAAGCTACAGCATTTGTTGAAGAGCACATGATGGGACCCTCTTAGAAATGGGATGGGAAGTCCTGGATTCTGGGTCCATAAGCTGGTCTGCTTTCTTCCCAATGAAAAGCTTACTTACTTTCGGGACAAAAGAAATTCACAATAATTTTCTTTTGGGGGGAACAAATGTCTATGTGCCGTGTCTTCAAGAAGGAAGGAAGGAAAGGAGAGAGAGAGAGAGAATCAGAGTAGTTTCAAATTCAAATTTTTTACAAAACTACAAACTTGGGCCAGTTTGAAAATATGAACGTTCAGAAAAGTGAACACGATGTCTTTGCTTGGGAAACAAGAACGAGGTAAACCATATGGAAGTTCACGTACATAAAGCGCAGCTGGGTTCAATCTGAATGGAGTTAAGACAGCAACACGCTCATTCTGAGATGCTGGAGGGAGCTGGGGCTGGCCTGACAGGGTCATGTCATCTCCTGTCACTGACCTTCGGGATCTCTAAAGTGGCTGCCTGGCACATGCTGGGTTTCCCATAGCTGAGTTACATCTGTGCCAACGTGGCTTATGAAACATTTACAAGCACTTTTAAATATTATGTGGAAAGGCACAGGCATGTCCGGAGGGCTTTAGAACCACACTTTCCTAATTTCTTTTTTTTAAATAGATGTATTTATTTATTTTTGGCTGTGTTGGGTCTTCGTTGCTGAGCACGGGCTTGCTCTAGTTGTGGAAAGCAGGGGCTACTCTTCGTTGCGGTGCACAGGCTTCTCATTGCAGTGGTTTCTCTTGTTGTGGAGCACAGGCTCTAGGTGCGCGGGCCTCAATAGTTGTGGCATGTTGGTTCAATAGTTGTGGCACACGGGCCCAGTTGCTCCACGGCATGTGGGATCTTCCCGGACCAGGGCTCAAACCTGTGTCCCCTGCACTGGCAGGCGGATTCTTAACCACTGCGCCACAAGGGAAGCCCAACATTTTCCTAATTTCTTTCTTTTCTTTTCTTTGTAATAGTAAGGGAGAAACAAAGGTTTATCAGGAGGATTTTCAACAGGTTTGCCCCTAACGTTTGCAGAGCTATGGCAAGAGAATAAGGGCCCACATACCGTGCTCAAATATTTAGAATTTATAAATGAAGCCAACCAACTGTTAAGTAAAAGAGGATAAAGAGGTCGTCTTTCCTTTTGCCTTGACACATATGCCTTCATGTTCTAGAAGGTTAGATTTGGATTTGGAATTCCCAAATGCCACAGAGTTCCATACCAAGAAGAGCTGGCTCCCAGCCCCCAGCCTCTACACACTTCCCCACACCTCCCCTGCTCTGGGAGGGTCCTTGCGCTCCTCCAGGCTAACTCTCTAATTCCCACATTTCAGTTCCAGTCACATACCCTTCAAACAGCCACCCCTGGGGTCTGGCGACATGTACACAGCTGGTGCAGTCCACCCTTGGAGAACAGACCCAGGGAAGAGGCCCACATGGGCTCTGGAAGTGGACTTGAGTCCACATGGGCAAGAAATACTGGGGTTCCAAGGCCCCAGAGCCTAGTCTAGAAGGAGGTGAACACAGATTCAGGGTGGATGCAGCCCTTTGGTCCCATGGATGCCTCCACATATTGAAAGAAGATCAAAGGGGCCTCTAAAGCCTGGCGCTTATGACACAGGCTCCTCTCGCCTTGGTCCAAGTATACTAACTTTCAATATTTTTTCTTTTTCTTTTTTCTTTTTTTTACAGAGAAGTATTGCCTTTATTTTTTTCCTTCCAGTTATACTGAGATGTAATTGACATAGAGCACTGTGTACGTTTAAGGTGTTCAGCATAATGATTTGACTTACATACATCACGAAATGATGACCACAATAAATTTGGTGAACATCCATCATCTCATATAGATATAAAATTAAAGAAAAAGAAAAAAAATTTTTCCTTGTGATGAGAATTCTTAGGATTTACTCTTAAAGACTTTCATATGTAACAAACAGCAATGTTAATTATATCAATCATGTTGTATACTATATCCCTAGTAGTTATTTATCTTATTACTGGAAGTTTGTACCTTTTGACCACCTTCATCCAGTTCCCCCTCTCCTCCCCCACCCCACCTCTGGTAACTACAAATCTGATCTCTTTTCCTATGAGTTTGTTTGTTTTTGAAGTGTAACTGACCTATGACACTATATTAGTTCCTGGTGCACAACATAGTGATTTGATATTTCTATACATTACAACATGGTCACCACTTATTTATTTTTCTTAAAGTAATACATGTACATAAAGCAGATGAAATGGTACAAGCGAGTTTGTAATGGGAAGTCAAATCTCTCTCCCTCTCTAAACCACTTCCAGCATTTTGCTCAATAACCCCAGATGATGTTTTCACCTCTATTAACTTATCAACTTTATTATCTTTTTTATATAAACAATCTTATTCCACTGAAGGGTTTTAAACAGGGAAGTGACATGCCAATGTGCATTTGTACAAGATCACTATGGATATAGAGTGGTGAATAGACCACAGGCACAAGGATAGACACAGGAAATCTGTTAGGAAGCTATTTCAGTTCAAGAGAGAGCTATTGGTGGCAGCAGACTAGAGAAAAGGGGACAAACTGAAGAGATACTTAGGAGTTAGAACTGATAGGATAGAAAGATTGATAGGTGTAGGAAGGAGAAAGAGTCAAAGATGATTCCTTATCTTTTCCTTGGTAGTGCTTGTAACAATTATGATGAATTAGGTATCTCTGCAATTATTTATTTCATGCTTGCCTTCCCTACTGGATTATAAGCAACTCAAGGACAGGGGCCAATCTTATCCAACACCTTATCCCTGTGTACATGTTCTAGCACAGTATGTGACACATAACAGTGTTTAAAAACGATATGTTGGGCTTCCCTGGTGGCGCAGTGGTTGAGAGTCCGCCTGCCGATGCAGGGGATACGGGTTCGTGCCCCGGTCCCAGAAGATCCCACATGCCGCGGAGCGGCTGGGCCCGTGAGCCGTGGCCGCTGAGCCTGTGCGTCCGGAGCCTGTGCTCCGCAACGGGAGAGGCCACAACAGTGAGAGGCCCGCGTACCACAAAAAAAAAAAAAAAAAACGATATGTTTGTTAAATTATATTTTGGGTTATAAGCAAATGGGTTTATGGTGGCATCATTCACTGAGTTAGGGACACGGAGGAGGAAGAAGAAATGTGGAGGCTGAATTTTGATCATGTTGAGTTGCAGGTCCCTGTGAAACATCCCAGGGGAAGTGTCTGGAAGCAATTGGAAATACACATCTAAAGCTGAGGAGAGAGAGGGGGGCTGGACAGACGTGGGATTCATGAGCATAGAAAAGATGGTCAAAGTCATGGAGTATTTGAGACAGCCAAACTAGAAGCTTAGAATAAGAAAAGAGACCCTAGGAGACCACTCTGAAGGAGTAATATTTAAGAATCGTGCAGAGGAGTGGCGGACAAAGGAGACTGAGGAATGGCCAGACTGTTCTACGTAGGAGGAAAACCAGCAGAAATTGGAGTCTGAAGTTTAAGAGAAGAATTTTAAGAAAGAAGGAGGGGTCAACATGTCCAATGCATCTAGGAACTCAAACAATGAAGGTAACTGATAACTAGTTTCAATTCAGCGGTGGGCAAAAGAGCCAGAGTGAATTAAGGTGAAAGTGGAAAGAGAAAATGGATTTAGCAAATGTAAGCAGCTCATTCATTCATTTATCAGATTAATTCATTGTCATCTTTAAAATCAGTTTAGATTTCAGAGAGGATAAAATGAAGAACTTGAATTTCGGAAAAAAAGAGAGGGGCAATAGAGTCTGACTGTCATCAGGTCCTCCATGAAGAGATAACAGGGAGGGTGGGGTTGAGAAGGAGACTCGAGAGTGTACTGTGCCTATAAGTGGGAGGAGAGAAAGGTAGATAACTTTGATTATTTCATCGTTTTGCCTTAGGTCAGCCCTAATCCTCACCTTCAAAAAGGTCAAAGGATTTACTGTCCGAGTGGAACTCCACCTCTCATAGAGAGATTTTGTTAAGGTCCTCACTTAAATAGCAAGAAGATAAAGCTCTGTTGAGATATTTTACATTTCTCTAAGCTTCTCAGCTTCTCGTCTGCAAAGAAGCTCACCAGTGAAGAGAGCAAAGAATGTTTAAAAACAACAACAAAACCTCCCTTTGCTGAGAAGTTGGGACTAAGAGTCAGCCAACCTCTTTTTGTGGTTCAGGAATTTGATTTGTTGTGTAGCATCATTTGTGCCCCTTATCTATTTATTAGGATGTTGGGAAGAACTAATAAAAACATTTGTGTGAAATGTTTAAACCCTTAAAGTCAATGATAAAAATACAAGGGGGGCTACCCTGGTGGCGCAGTGGTTGAGAGTCCACCTGCCGATGCAGGGCATACGGGTTCGTGCCCCGGTCCGGGAAGATCCCACATGCCGCGGAGCGGCTGGGCCCGTGAGCCGTGGCCGCTGAGCCTGCGCGTCCGGAGCCTGTGCTCCGCAACGGGAGAGGCCACAACAGTGAGAGGCCCGCGTACCGCAAACAAACAAACAAGGGGACACTTCCTTTTCTAAGGTTAATAAATTAAGCATTAACCTAAAGTGCCATTTACTACTGGAGGTTTACACATTCAGCCCAATTGCTGACTAGAAAAATGGAAAGATAAAGTACAGATTCCGTCCCTGATCTTGACATTTCTAGAATTATAAGATTAGGAAAAGTTGGCATGAACAATGACTTTCCAAGCCTTAAGTACAGAAAACCAGACCCTCACAACAGCCCTGACCCCTGAGGTCTCAGGCTGACCCCCACGTGATGCTGGGTCCTAACAGCACTTCACTGAGAAGGAAGCACATTCTATCGACTTTGCCTGGGTAGCCAGTTCTCAGTATTTTTGCTTCCAAAAAGCTGCATATTCCTAGTTTAAGGGTCAGAAAGAGTCTCCTCTTCCCTGCATTCCCTATGCCCAATCATTTTCACCACCTTGTAATCTCTTCTACCATATAACTTCTTGTTCCAGAGAGGTTAAAGTTGATTTGAAAAGAAATCCGAGTGCAGAAAGTCAACTTCTACCCAGAAAGCAGTACCTCTACGGCACGTGTAAGATTCTTTATTAATAGGCATGGTAGTTCAGAAATTAGGCAAAATTAGAAATAAGGAAGTTATAGGAAAGCTGTCCTTTCAAAGTACTTTGGTAACAGCAAAGATGTTTTTTTGTGTGTATGTGTTTCTCACAAAGCTCTCAAAATGGTTATTCGTGATAATGAGGATTAAGGGGCTTAGAGGCAAGCTCACAAATACTCGAGATTGGAGTCTGAAAAGACAAGTCTGCATTTCCTTTAATCTTTACCCATCTCTTTACTCTGGTTAAATGTTCCTGGACACCACAAACATTTTCCTATTAACGTTTCCATATATCCTTATAATTTACAAGAGGCCCCTTAAGTCTGTCCCTAAAATTCATTCATTCAACAAATACTTAATCTCCTTTTATTTTCCACCACTGTGCCAAGCACTGCAGATACAAATGGGAATTAGACATGATCGTCCACTTCGAGGAACTTATGGTTTAGTGGTGATTCAAGAAAAAAGAAATTCAAAGAATTCTGTAGACCTAAAAGCATTTTCAGGAATATAAAGTGATAATGTCTGGATCTAGTTTTGTAGATAAGTACCATCTTCTGATTTTGTATTATTGAAACCATGACTCCAAGTCTAAATCTACCTGTGAATGCATGTAACCTTAAATGTTTACACTGTTAAATTTTAAACTAGTCCTTAAATAGAAGGGTTTTGCAATTCATTCATTCTTGAGTTTGTTTCTGAGGTATTTCTTAATACTGAAGCACTTATCAGATGATTTAAACATACCCACAAATTTTGAGAGTCAAAGGGCATATCTGATAATAAGCACAGGGTACAGTGTCCAAGAATTTTCTGTTCTCCCTAGTTTTGATGGCTCTGTTTGCCTTGTTTGAAGAGATGTTTAAATATTAAACAGAATTAGAATTCATATTTAACAAGCAGCTTGGCAAAGCTGAGTTGTGACATCTTCTCTTTTGTTGATCCATTTGACCATCTGAAGAGGGTTTTTACTGTTTAACATCTGGGCTCCTGACTTCAAACACGTGGGGTTTGAAACTGAGATACTCAGTCAAAGTGAGACAAAAGTTCATGATGTTTCACCACAATTATTTCATATTTATCCATTTGCTTTCATTTTCTAATTATGAACCCAAAGTTCATATGAACTCCAATGATTCTAACCTGTAATCTGTATACTGTCAGTCTTAATAAATGCTGAGTAGATTAACACAGAGCTAGAGGTAGCCTATGAGCTTGAGATCAAGTTATCTTGTATAGAACACATATTCCACTTTCATTTCATTCTTTCATTCAACAAACATTTATATAGGGCCTTCCAAGGGGCAGGCAGTCACTGTTCTAGGTGTTGAAGAGACGTCAGTGAACAAAACAGGCTCCCCTAGGGAGCTTACATTTTAGTGGAGCTTATATTCATTTGACCAAAACCCCCAAATAGCCAGTTTTGAGAATGGACTCCACTTTTTATGGGGGAAAGGAGACAAATGACAAAATCCCAAGCCATTTGAAAGTTGCAGCATGGTAGAGTCAAAGGGCCTCTGGATTTGCAATCAGGAGACATCGATCGTAGTCTCGCTATACTAATCCTCCTTGTTATTTTCTGGGTCTTAGTTTTCTCATCTATTAAATAATGGCATTGAATTTCATAATCTCAAAAGTCTCTTCTGGAGCGAATAGTCTATTATTTTACGATATGTTACAGGCATTTACTTAATTAAGGTAAATTTACATACAGTGAAATGCACAGATCACAGAGCCTTATTTTTCAAAAGTGCAGAAATGTCCAGGGCCATTTTAAACTCCTGAACCTTCTGTCACTACAGTATGGTATAGAATTATATATTATGTTCAGAGTAATGATCCTGAGGCATTGCAGGAGGCTGAATCAGAAAGAGAAGATTTAATTATGTCCATTAGACTACTTATTAAAGCAGGAAAAGGCACCAAGTCAATTTAGAGAGATTTCAAACAAAAGTGTCTTCTCATTAACCCATAGTTAATCAGAAACCCAATTAACCAGTATGCTCTATTCCAACAGTTCACAGTTTGCAGACTTATTTATTCTTCTTTACAACCAAAACCAAATCATTGATCCAGATCCCAACCATTTCACATTTATACCACTAAAATCAATGGATTATTTCTCCTTCAAACAATATGAGATGCTACCACTGAAACAATCATTTCAGAGACAGAAAAAAACAATTATTTAAATAAGAAATAGACAAGAGTGAAGTGATAAAATTCTGGGTTTTTTTGTTTGTTTGTTTGTTTATATTAAGGGGCCAAGGCCCAGGATAGGTTAGACACTTAAAGGACAGGTGCCCAAGATAGAGCAGACAGCTCAGCAGACAGAAGACATTTAAAGTGGTAGGTGCTCAGGAGAGCAGGGCATTTTTAAAAAACTTAATTTTATTTATTTATTTTTTATACAGCAGGTTCTTATTAGTTATCTGTTTTATACATATTAGTGTATATGTGTCAATCCCAATCTCCCAGTGCATCCCCCCCGCCATCCCCCTGCCACTTTCCCCCCTTGGTGTCCATATATTTGAGAGCAAGGAATTTTAAGGAGACTAGAGGCAAGCCTGGAAGACATTTAAAGAGGCAGAGGCTGGGGTTTGAGAACATGTTTATTAAAGAGGCAGAAATAAGGGAGTCTCTTGTCAATGGGCTGGGTAGGAGGAAAGAACATGCACTCCTGCTCTCCTCCATTGTAAAAAAAGGAAAAGAGCCCGTGCACGCGCAAGAGAGAGAGAGAGAGAGAGAGAGAGAGAGAGATGAGTGAAGTGATAAAATTCCGAATTTTGCTTTACAACACTCCGGATGTATTCTATTACGTATATGTGCAACTATAAAGCAAGTAAAAATAAGAAAAAAAAATCTATTTTCCAAGTATGTTTTTATTTCAATAAATCTTAATCCTTTCTAAATTCTAAATGTCTCTAAGCATTAAAATATGCTAAATAAGGGTCTCTGGAACACGCACCTCACAGATGAGACTGAATGTCACAAAGGCTAGGCTAAAGCAAAACCAGAACTCTCTGAAATCTTAGTGGACACTTAAACTGGCTCAATTCTCCAGAAAAATAAAGCCAGATTTTAAAATGGTTTTGGGGGGGCTTCCTTGGTGGCGCAGTGATTGAGAATCCGCCTGCCGATGCAGGGGACACAGGTTCGTGACCTGGTCCGGGAAGATCCCACATGCCGCGGAGAGGCTGGGCCCGTGAGCCATGGCCGCTGGGCCTGTGCGTCCGGAGCCTGTGCTCCGCAATGGCAGAGGCCACAACAGTGAGAGGCCCGCATACCACACACACACACACACACACACACACACACACACACACACACACACACACACACACACTAATAAATAAAATTAAATGGTTTTGGGGACTTCCTTGGTGGTCCAGTAGTTAAGACTTTGCCTTCCAGTGCAGGGGATGAGGGTTTGGTTGGGCAGCTAAGATCCCACATGCCTCACGGCCAAAAAACCAAATCATGAAACAGAAGCAATATTGTAACAAATTCAATAAAGACTTTAAAAATGGTCCACATTAAATAAATAATAAATAGTTTTGTTTTTCAATATTTGATTGTAACATTCAGGAAGAATTTGAAGCCTGGCCTATTGTTTTAAATCTGTAGACTCATTCACCAATTGGGACTCATTCCAAAAATATAACTTTCTTTCACAGGATACCTTTTGTACCATTCATTTTGGTCTTCAGTCAGTGAAGAAATCTTATTTCTTCCTGTATGGACCATGAATATCTCCTCAGAAGTTATTATTGTCTACAATAGCATTTCCACTTTTTGAAAAAACTAGACTCTAATTTCCTCCCTTCACGTTGCCTTTGATTAGAACTTCTCTGCCGTGTTTTTCCTCTTCTTAACTGTACTTCCTTCCATTGGTCAGTTAAATCAGTCTTTTAGAAACATTATTTTTTTATCTCTTTCTCTTTCCTGGCTCTCCTTTACACTTCACTCTTTTAAAACACCTTTCCTCATTATTCAGTTAGCCCAAACATTTGTATTGAGCAGGTAGTACACATCCAACAGTGTGAGTGTCTGAGGGATAAAAGAGATCTAGGCTTGAAGCCTGCAGCCAAAGGGCTTACAGTCTAGTTAGGGAGACAGCAAACATATCAGAGCAAGTAAAACTGCGAGGAAACCAGGACACTAAACCTTGTGATCCAGCTAACAGTGTAACTTTAAAGTTCAGAAAACCAAGCAGTTCGAAGTCTTAAAGCAGAGAAACAAAGCCATGCCATCACCTGCCAGGAAATCTTACATAAATCTGCAGAGATGTGGGTCCTCCCCAGTTCTACCTCCCAACTTTGGAGCCTACATGCAGCTGTTAGAAAACAAGAAGAGAATGTAACCAGGTAGACTATGGATTTATGTAAACTTTCATGCATCTTCTTTCCAGCTGTATTAAGTTAGCTGGATCACTAAAGATGATTACGCCATTGAAAAAGGTGTCCAGGGACAAATATCAGAAAAATGGGAGTGCATGTGTGAGAGAAAGACAGAGAGACAGAGACAGAGACAGAGACTTCGCCAGGTAGGATTCGATCAAAAGATGCATAATTCGAACAACACTATGGTACCCCAACCTGCTCCACCAAAATAAACCAATGTATCCTTGGGGCGAAATATCACTTTATAAGAGGCCTGATATATTAATTAATGCCTGACTTATGTGTACCATATTAAAAAATAAATCTTTCCAAGACATATCTTACACCAGGTACTACCCGAGATAGACATTTTAAAAATAAAGTCACATATTGACTGGGGAATGGGGACCACTCATAGTCTCACCCTGACCAAGACTGTCACAGAGATTGGCATTTAACTTAGCAGAAGGCTTGTGCATGCCTACGTCCTTAGTCATCCCAGTTTATTCCAGTTTCACAGCGGGGAGGTTTTTGGTTTCTGATCTAGCGTGATGTTCCACCCCGTGCCTTGTCATAGGGGATGTTTACTGAGATCACCCACGTGGTAAGGAAAAGAAACTGCCTCAGCTAAGAAAACGTAAGTAAGTTGTGTCCTCTGCAGGACAAAATGGCAACTGCAGCCCCAGTAATCTATGAGGACTGCGTTCTGTGCTTTTTGTAGCACTATACTGTTTCTCTCCACAATGCGGCGCTGCTGTTCTAAACTCGTTTTTCAGCCAGCTTTGGGTGGGAAAGACAGGGTGACAGCAGGCAGAAGGTATAGGGTGGGAAGTACAAGGGAATTACGAGGAGTTAGAGGCTAAGGAAGAAAGCTGGCTCTTTCTGCCAGAGAGGGCTTGCCTGGCAACTCAAATCAGACTGATTTCAATTAGGAAACGTATCCCCTAGCCCAAGTAATTCATTTGTGATCATTTAATCCAATAGTTCCCAAACCTGCCTGACCAACAGAATCACCAGGGAAACTTTTTTAAAGGTGTAGATCCCCAGATTCTAGCCCAAGAAACTCTGATTCATAACTTTGGGGAGGGGCCCAGTCACCTGTCTTTTTTTAAAAAAATTAATTAATTAATTAATTTTTGGCTGCATTGGGTCTTGTGTGCAGGCTTCTCATTGCAGTGGCTTCTCTTGTTGTGTAGCAGGGCTCTAGGCCATGCGGGCTTCAGCAGTTGTGGTTCATGGGCTCTAGAGCACAGGCTCAGTAGTTGTGGTGCACGGATTTAGTTGCTCTGCAGCATGTGGGATCTTCCAGGACCAGGGCTCGAACCTGTGTCCCCTGCATTGGCAGGCGGATTCTTAACCATCTCGCCACCTGGGAAGTCCCCACCTGCCTTTTTAAAAAGCTCTTCCAAAGATCATTTATGCAAGATTTGGAAAGGAAAACAATAGTTTAAGAGGAATCAGTCCTTGCAGCAAGCACAGCTTGCATTTCTCAGTTCAATAACAATGAACGTGGGGACTTCTCTGGTGGCGCAGTGGCTAAGAATCTGCCTGCCAATGAACACGGGTTCAAGCCCTGGTCCAGGAAGATCCTACGTGCCACGGAGCAACTAAGCCTGTGTGCCACAACTACTGAGCCCACACGCCACAACTACTGATGCCCGTGTGCCTAGAGCCCATGCTCCACAACAAGAGAAGCCACCGCAATGAGAAGCCGGCACACCACAACGAAGAGTAGCCCCCCTGGACGCAGCTAGAGAAAGCTGGCATGGAGCAATGAAGACCAAATGCAGCCAAAAACAAACAAACAAAAAATAGTGAGACTCTATTCTGTGGCAGTGAGTTCTCTAGGAAATAAGAGCACAACTGACTGACTAAGCCTATCTATCTCCTTGAGGAGCTTACTAAACAGACCTCTATTCGGTGTTTCCTCCCGCCCATTATGGGCAAAGACTTGATGACCCAACAGATTTATAATTCCGTAGTAGGAGACCGCATTGTCTCCCTTCCATGTACTTACTGATCATCCCAGTTAGGGAACAGGGGTGATCTGGCTAACTTTGGCATCATTCAGAGCTGAGTTCGAATCTAAGCAACAACTCATCAACTATGGGACATTAAAAAAATTACCTAACCTTTCTGAACCTTCATTTATAACAGGAGATAGTCATACCTGCCTCTGAAGGCTACAGAAGACTCAAATGAGGTGATTTAATGTCCTTACACCCTGCTGGCACATGATGATTAATAAATGGTATTTATTAATAGTAGTAGTAGTAGCCCACTACCTTGATCTCTAGAGCACCTGCGTAATCTAAGGACTCTCTACATGATTTTTTTCCTGTCCTAATGCCCTGTTTTGAGGAAAACTGCTCATCCTTGCCTCCAATAACCAGTTGAAAAAGTAAATAAGGAAAGTGTCCTTCCTGCCTCCGAATCATAGCAGGTAGATAAAATAAATATATTTAGCAGTCCTTAATCCCCCCATCATTAATGTTAGAATGATATAGTTGGAACTTACCTTAGCAGGAGTTTTCAAGTTTGGTAAGCGAGTGAATCCTCCAGAGCACATATTAAAAGCACAGTTTCCTAGGCTACTTCTTGCAATTCTGATTAAGTAAACCTGGTGTGGAGCCCAGGCATCTTCACTTTAACAAACCCTTAGATCACACTTTGAAAAACATGGCCTTAGAAATAACTTAGTCCCAGGTGATGAATATTAACTAAACTTACTGTGGTAATCCTTTAGCGATATATACGTGTATCAAATCATCATGTTGTACACCTTAAATTATACAATGTTATAGGTCAATTATACCTCAATAAAACTGGGGGAACAATTACCCAGTCCCAGGGTATCAAACTCAAAAGCTTTCAGAAGCCAACCAGATCATGCACATATAAGAAGGGACAGGGTGTCAGATAAAAATGGTGTGATGCTTACAAAATGGAACTGGAAAGTGCATGGCCTACCTATCTTCTTTTCTTTTTTATAATTAAGTTCCAAGGCATTTGGAACCAATTTTCTAGGCAAATGAAATTTGTCGGAGAATTCTCTGAGCACAGAAAGGTGAAATGACTTGCTCATTATCGCTCAAGTAGTGGTGGAGCTGGGCCCAGAGCCTCACTTTGTGAACATCCTTTCTACTGTCCCATGTTACAGCCTCATGAGTGGAACTCAACAGTCTCCTTCATCTTTGCCTGAGACTAAATCTCATACCCAGTTGGAGAAAAGGAAAAACAGTATTGAGAGAGCCCAGCTCAGAGGGTGACTCTAGCCTAGACTATTCCCCCGAAGAGAATTTTCTTAGAGCAAAGCGGCCTAGAGTTCACGGAGGAGGTCTTCACCCAATGGTCCTGAGTACCAAGACCTCTCAAACTGCAGACAAATATCTGCCATCAGTTATTTTTTGATGGACCTTAACACTACTTAAATGTTTATTTTCAAAGCAACCAGAAGCAGTTTTCTCCTGAGAGAACTATCCACCTGGTAATGGTAATCAACAGCCACGGAAAGAGAAGGTCAGATCAAGTGGGGGAAGGGAACAATGTCAGGAAGTTGCAGAAAGCAAGACACCATATTTTTAAACACTACACACCTATCTTGTAAAACTTCAGAAAAACCAACATCCCATAAAAATAAGTAACAGAAAAGTATCAAGATTAAATCCAGTAGGGCTTCCCTGGTGGCTCAATGGTTAAGAATCCACCTGCCAATGCAGGGGACAGGGGTTCAAGCCCTGGTGCGGGAAGATCCCACATGCTGTGGAACAACTAAGCCTGTGCGTCACAGCTACTGAGCCTGCGCTCTAGAGCCCACGTGCTACAGCTACTGAGCCTGAGTGCCACAACTACTGAAGCCCCTGCACCTAGAGCCCATGCTTCACACCGAGAGAAGCCACCACAATGAGAAGCCCGCGTACCACACAGAGTAGCTCCCACTCGCTGCAACTAGAAAAAGCCCAGGCACTGCAACAAACACCCAACACAGACAAAAATAAATAAAATTTTTAAAACGATAAAGCATTTAGGGCAATGTCTGGCATATGTTGAATAGAAAGCACTCAATAAAGGTGAGTTATTATTATAAATTTTTTTTTAAAGATTAAATCCAATAAAAGTTATTATAAGGAAAAGGAGAATGAGAAACAGAAAACATTTTTACAGACAATGAAAATGAAAGCACACCAGAACACATTAAAGCTATTATATTCTGCTTCAAAACAAACCAGAAAACATTTTTAAATGATACAAGACATAAAAGAATAGTAGAAATCAGAAAGAAATATTCAGAAATAAAGTGATAGAACTCATAAAAGAGTTAGAAATAATAGAAAAAAATTCAGAAACAAAGACTGAACAACCAGGAACACCAGAGTGAACAAACACAACAGATGACACCTTAAGAGAAATAGAAGGTGAAAAAGAGGGAAATTTTAAAAACCAAAAAGAAATTTAAAATATTAAAGAGAAAGTGACAAATATATATATTTTTGGCCACCCTGCACAGCTTGTGGGACTTTAGTTCCCCAACCAGGGATCGAACCCAGGCACTTGGCAGTGAGAATGCAGAGTCTTAACCACTAGACCACCAGGGAATTCCCAGAAAGTGACAAATATTAAAGACAAACTAAGAACATCCAACATACAGATGATAGTTTTATATTGTCATAGTTGGGAGAGATCCCAACTATATTGGGAATATAAATGTTTAAAAATTTCAAACTTTTTAAGTTTATCTTAAACTAAAAAGGATTACAAGTTTATTCAATGATCTTGAAGTTTTTCACTGATTAGAACCTAAGTCCCCCTTTCCCAGGAAATGTATGGTTTAGCTAGTTTCAAAAAAGAACACTCAGGATAAAGGATCCCATCCCCTATATCTTGGACTGATCTAAATTTTCTGTGTCCTATAGCTTATACAATTTGGGAAGCCATCTAAGAAAAAGAATGCAAAAATGTCTTATTTTTATAAATTTTACAAAAACATATGGCAGTTCAAGGGGCTCTAATTTAGTCTTATGGGAAATCCACCTCTGCCCATATCTACTTCTAATACCAGAATAGGCTGTCTTCTAAATTTTTTAAATGATATTTTGAAATATTTTCTTAAGAGCAGGTTCACAACAAAATTACAAGGAAGGTACAGAGATTTCCCATACGCCCCTGTCCCCACATATGTATGCATAACCTCTCCTATTATCAATATTTCCCATCAGATCAGAGATGAATCTACATAAATGAATCTACATTGATACATCATAATCACCCAAAGTCCATAGTTTATATTCGGGTTCACTCCAGGGTTTCTATGGGTTTGGATAAATGTATAATGATATGTATCCATCATTATAGTATCATACAGAGTAATTTCACTGCCCTAAAAATCCTCTGTGTTCCACCTATTCCTCTCTCCCTTCCAATCCCTGGCAACCACTGATTTTAGTCTCCATAGTTTTGCCTTTTCCAGCATACATTTAGTTGGAAGCATTCAGCATGTAACCTTTACAGATTGGCTTCTTTTACTTAGTAATATGCATTTAAGGTCCCTCCATGCCTTTTTATGGCTTGATTGTGCATTTCTTTTTAAAGCTGAATAATATTCCATTGTCTGGATGTAACACAGTTATTTATCCATTCACCTATTGAAGGACATCTTGGTTGCTTTCAAGTTTTGGCAGTTATGAATAAAGCTGCTATAAACATCTGTATGCAGGTTTTTGTGTGGACATAGTTTTCAGTTCCTTTGGGTTGCTGGATCATATGGTAAGAATATGTTTAGTTTTGTAAGAAACTTCCAATTTGTCTTTCAATGTAACTGTACCATTTTGCATTCCTACTAGTAATGAATGAGAGTTCCTGCTGCTCTACACCTTCACCAGCATTTGGTGTTGTCAGTGTCCCCAGGTAGCTGGAAGAAATATAAAATGGTCACTGCTGGTAGAAATATAAGATGATATAACCACTTTGGAAAAGTCAGTTTCTTAAAATGTTAAGCTGCACCTTCCATGTGAACCAGTAACTCCATTTCTAAGTATTTACCTCAAATAAATGAAAGTACATGTGCACACAAAGACTATTAAATGTTAATAGCAGCTTTCTTTGTAAAAACTAAGAACTGGAAAGAATCCTTATGACCATCTACAGGTAAATGGGTAAACAAAATGTGGTATATTCATACAATGGAATACTACTCAGCAAAAAAAAGAGAAATGAACTGTTGATTAATGAACTTGGAAGAACCTCAAAAACATTATACTGAATAAAATAACACAGACAGAAAGAGTACATCCTGTATATGATTCCATCCATATGAAATTCTAGAAAATGAAAACTAATCTATAGTGATAGAAAGATCAGTGCTTGCTTATAAAATGTGATAGGAAGCTGGGGAGGGGTAGAAGTTGATAACACTGCATTGTATAATTGAAATTTGCTAAGAGAGTACTCCCACACACAAAAAAGATGACTATGTGAGGTGATGGATGTGTTAATTAACTAGTTCGAGGAAGCCTTTCATACGTATGTCAAATCATCAAGATGTACATTTTAAATACCTTACAATTTTATTTGTCAATTATACCTCAATATGGCTGAATTACAAAAAAAAAAAAGAAAAGAGAGGGCTTCCCTGGTGGCTCAGTGGTTAAGAATCCGCCTGCCAATGAAGGGGACACGGGTTCAAGCCCTGGTGCGGGAAGATCCCACATGCTGTGGAGTTGCTAGGCCCATGAGCCACAACTACTGAGCCTGCGTGTCTGGAGCCTGTGCTCCGCAACGGGAGAGGCCACCACAGTGAGAGGCCCGCGCACCGCGATGATGAGTGGCCCCCGCTCGCCACAACTGGAGAAAGCCCTCGCACAGAAACCAAGACCCACACAGCCAAAAATAAATATAAAATAAATAACTAAATTTTTTAAAAAAGAAAAGAGAGAGAGAGAGAGACTAGGGAATGACAGATAAGGAAGGGATAACCATGACTAGTGGGAAACACACCAAAAAAATACCCTCACAGGGAGCCATCCAGGCTGGTGCTCAAAAAACCTGGGTAGCTAAACAATACAGGCAATGGCTAGGCAAGAAGCCATTTAAAGCCATAGATGAGGTGTCATTTCATCACCCTTCCTCTAGCACATTGGCAGAGTATGATCACTTGGGTGAGGACAGCTTTGTGTATTGCTTGGTGCTTATTTTTTTAAAATATGAAACATATTTCTTCAGAAGTCCAGAGTAAAATAAAACCCCGGAGGGTTTCTTGGAGGGGTGGCTTTTGGACAGACTGATATGGTCATTAGATATCATGTTTCACACTTGCAGGACTTAAGCTGAATAATCACCATCAGTCGCCTTGACTTGCCCTATAATTCACCAAACTAAGGCATTCTTCTCTCTCTCTCCAGCCTGTCCTTTGGCAGATTGCTGTTGCTGACAGAATAGCTTGCCTTTATTATTCTTTCCTTTATTCTGTTTCCTCTTTTTTCATAAAAATTGTGGTAAAAAGATACATAACATAAAATTTATCATCTTAACCATTTTAAGTGTACAATTCAGAAATGTTAAGTATAATTCTCATCATTGTGAATTATTATTTCTTCTTGCCACAAACCATCTCCTTTTCTGTACTTCACTTTCTCTTAACAGCGTCCTAGTCATCCGATTCAAAATCTCAGAAACAACCTTTGCCTACTTCTCTTCCACTTACTAATTCCAATCAGTTCCATCTGTAAGTTGTGTTGAAGTCTGTAAGTCAGCCTCCAAAATGTTTCTCATCTCATCAGTTCCTTCCTCTCCCACCTCTATCTCTTAGTCTAAAGTAAAGCCTTGGGCTTCCCTGGTGGCACAGTGGTTGAGAATCCACCTGCCGATGCAGGGGACACGGGTTCGTGCCCCGGTCTGGGAAGATCCCACATGCCGCGGAGCGACTGGGCCCGTGAGCCATGGCCGCTGAGCCTGCGCGTCCAGAGCCTGTGCTCTGCAACGGGAGAGGCCACAGCAGTGTGAAAAAAAAAAGTAAAGCCTTAGTGAGGTGGATGGACCTAGAGTCTGTCATACAGAGTGAAGTAGTAAGTCAGAAAGAGAAAGACAAATACCATATGCTAACACATATATATGGAATCTAAGAAAAAAAAAAGGTCATGAAGAACCTAGGGGTAAGACAGGAATAAAGACACAGACCTACTAGAGAATGGACTTGAGGACATGGGGAGGGGGAAGGGTAAGCTGTGACAAAGTGAGAGAGTGGCATGGACATATATACACTACCAAATGTAAAATAGACAGCTAGTGGGAAGCAGCCGCATAGTACAGGGAGATCAGCTCGGTGCTTTGTGACCACCTAGAGGGGTGGGATAGGGAGGGTGTGAGGGAGGGAGACGCAAGAGGGAAGAGATATGGGAACATATGTATATGTATAACTGATTCACTTTGTTATAAAGCAGAAACTAACACACCACTGTAAAGCAATTATACTCCAATAAAGATGTAAAAAAATAAATAAAGTAAAACCTTATTACTTTTTTAAAAAATTTATTTCTTTATTTATGGCTGCATTGGGTTTTGGTTGCTGCGCGTGGGCTTTCTCTAGTTGCAGTGAGCGGGGGCTACTCTTCATTGCAGTGCGCAGGCTTCGCATTGCGGTGGCTCCTCTTGTTGCGGAGCACGGGCTCTAGGCGCATGGGCTTCAGTAGTTGTGCCACACGGGCTCAGTAGCTGTGGCTCGTGAGCTCAGTAGTTGTGGCTCACAGGCTCTAGAGCGCAGGCTCAGTAGCTCTGGTGCTCGGGCTTAGTTGCTCCACAGCATGTGGGATCTTCCTGGATCAGGGCTCAAACCCGTGTCCCCTGCACTGGCAGGCAGATTCTTAACCATCGCGCCACCAGGGAAGCCCAAGCCTTATTACTTCTTTCCTGGATAATTGCAAGTTTTATAAGTGATTCTCTTATCTCCAGGATCTCTCCACTTTGATCCATTATTTACCAAATTAACTTTTGTGTGTGTGTGTGTGTGTGTGTGTGTGTGTGTGTGTGTGTGGTACACGGGCATCTCACTGTTGTGGCCTCTCCCGTTGCGGAGCACAGGCTCCGGATGCGCAGGCTCAGTGGCCATGGCTCACGGGCCCAGCCACTCCATGGTATGTGGAATCTTCCTGGACCAGGGCACAAACCCGTGTCCCCTGCATCGGCAGGCGGACTCTCAACCACTGTGCCACCAGGGAAGCCCCAAATTAACATTTTTAATAAAAGTTTTAAATCATAAGTATTCCTCTGTTCAGAAAAATCTTCCATGACTCCCCCTACAAAATAAAACATGGTGTCCTTAGCCTACCATACAAGGTTCTGCATGATGTGCCATAAATTATCTTTCTAGCCTTATCACTAATAAGCATACTGACTTCAGAGGACTGAGAAGAAGAGTCTCTGTCAATGTACAAAGCAGAGAATGCATCTCTATTGAGACCATTCCATAACACCAGAATGACACTGATTTCATCAGTGCTCTCGTTTTAAAGAATGCCTTTCCCATCCACAAACAATGTTAAGTGTACAAGCCATTGTGAAATCATAAGCACTAAAAGTTAAATGTTCATGTTTCTTGCATGCCTATATTATTTTTCTTTTTGAAATAAAAAATTAATTTCCTCTGAAAATCATAGAACCAATGTATTGGAAAAAATCTTTGGATCTGTCTACTTCTCTTTACATCTGCTGCTAACATCATTGGCCAAGCCACCATCATCTTCCACCTGGACCTCCACAGCAGTCTCCTAAATGGTTTTCCCTGCTTCTATTCTATCATTCTTCTAATGCATTCTTCACACAACAACTAGAATACATTTTTCAATAATATAAACCATATCACAATACTCCCCTGCTTAAAACCTTCCTATGGCTTCCCATTTCTCTTAGAATCAAATCCAAATATCTTGAAGGTTCTTCCTGATTTAGTTTATTCTACCTCTTTGACTTTATCTCCAACTGTTCTCCCCATCTTTGCTTACTATGCTTCAGCCTTACAAGTCTTCTTTTTGTTCCATAAACCTGCCAAACTTGTTCCTACCTCTGGACCTTTGCATCTACTGTTCCATTCACTGGACTGCTCCCCGTGGATCCATGCGAGATGTCTCTTTCCTGTCTTTCATGTCTCATTTCATACATCTCCTCTTCAGAAATGCCTTCCATTACCACCTGATCTAAAGTAGGTCTCTAGTCATTTCTTATTATCTTGCTTTATAGCATGTATCATCTGAAATTGCTTTGTCATTTATTCATTATCCATCTCCCCCACCATCACCACCTCTTTAATGTAAGTTCTATGACAAAGAGTTCATTCCTACTTTTTGAGAGCTGTATCCCTTGTGCATAGAATAGCATCTAGAACAACACAGCCACTCATTATATATGTGTTGAATGAATGAATGAACCACCTTCAAGCAGTTTGAAAGGAGAGCAGATTGTACTCTCTTTAAATATCTCCAGAGAAGATCTCACCATTTTTCTGAAAATGAATTCCAGCATCCAATAACTTTTAGTTGTCAGAAAGATCTTCCAAATATCCAGACTAAATCCTTTCTAAAGCAATTGCTGTCTTTTCCCATTTGGTCCTCAATGGAATCATTAAATTGTCTTTTATAGTCAGGAGTAAATTTGTTATTAGGCCGTCTTAACACTAGTTTTACTCTTCACATTTTCTAACATTGTTGTTCTCTTTTGTCCTTGTCAAATTCTCTGTCTCAAGCTTCATCTGTGAGCCCAATATTGGACAAAAACACTACTACTTGAAATAATGCCTACATAAGAAAAGCTCAACTTATAAGTACCTACCTTAAAAAGAGCAGTCCTCATGTCACCACCACCTCTTTCTTAATCTCTTTTTTGATAGGTTCTACATGTGTTTTTATAAGAGACTTTTGTGAAAATCCTTGGACTTTTCAAGAATCTGTAAGTTCAAATGAGAAGTGAAATAGCTAAAGGACACAGATCCTAGAAAAGCTCCTAAACTTGACTGGCCCATCTGTGGTTTAGCTTAAACTCCACACAAATCATGTTACAGGTACAAGGTCTAGGATTCCAACAACCCAGAAGAAGGTTGAATGGATAACAGTGAAAGCACAATTTAGTGAGAAGTTATTAAGATGAAAAGTGAGCTTTGGGGGTAAAGCTCTTCAAAGTTGTGATGGGGAAAAAGTAAACAGAACTGAGGAAACTTTAAACTAGATGATATTCAAGAACGTGGCATAATTATTTACAGTAGCCAAGACATGGAAGCAAGCTAAATGTCCATTGACAGATAAATGGATAAAGAAGATGTAGTGTATACACACGCGCACACACACACACACACACGCACACACACATAATAGAGTACTACTCAGCCATAAAAAAGAATGAAATAATGCCATTTGCAACAACATAGATGGACCTAGAGATTATCATACTGAGTGAAGTAAGTCAGAAAGAGAAAGACAAATATCACTTATTTGTGGAATCTAAAATATGACACAAATGAACTTATCTGCGAAACAGAAACAGACTCACAGACATACAGAACAGATGTGTGGTTGGCAAGGGAGGGGGCGGGGAGTGATGGATTGAGAGTCTGGGATTAGCAGATGCAAACTATTATATAGAGAATGGATAAACAACAAGGTCCCACTCTATATTCAATATCCTGTGATAAACCATAATATAAAAGCATATGAAGAAGAATGCATAAATATGTATAACTAAATCACTTTGCTGTATATGTCAATAAAATAAATTTTTTAAAAAAGAAACCCACCTTTGGGAATTCCCTGGTGGTCCAGTGGTTAGGACTCTGCACTTTCACTGCTGATCCCAGGTAGTGGAACTAAGATTCTGCAAGTAGTGTGGCCAAAAAAAAAAAAAGAGAAAAGAAATCCACCTTTAGAAACAGCATAGTGTAGCTGCAGAACACCCAAGACAAAAAGACTGTCTGAAAAGCAGACAGAAAGTCACTACTTTCAAAAGAAAGATTATTAGATTTACAGCTGACATTTCAGAAGGAACAATGGAAGCCAGAAAACAATAATACATTTATATGCTCAAATAAAATAATTATAAACCTAGAATGTATATTTAGTAAAGCTATCTTTCAAAAACAAGAATGAAATAAAAATATTTCAAACAAAAACTGAGTTTGCCAACACACTACAGTAATTCTAAAGGTTGTAATGCAGGTAGAAGGAAAATTATCTGTTTTTTTGAGACTACAGATAAAATAATTAGCAAAGAAAGTGGTAAATATGTGGATGACTCTAAAAAAGCAATAACTAGATTAAATAATAATGACAATATCTTATGGGGTTTAAATAAAACAAGATAGAATTAAAGTGCATGAAAATAATTGCATATAAATTGGAAGGAAGATAATTGGAGTCAAAGTTTTCTACAGTCTTTTATTGTCAGATGTGGTTTACACTGATTACCTTGGGACTTTGAAAAGTTGAATATGGATAATAAAATTTCAAGGGTAAACACTAAAAGATAGAGAAAGTGTATGATTTCTAAGTTACTACAGGGAGAAAATGTAGTACATAAGTTACTACTATAAGGAATGAAAAAATATTCAATCCCTTTAAAAGGCAAGAAAAGATAGAAAAAGATACATGTGGGGAAGGTGGAACAGATAAAAATCACATAGAAGGAAATTCAAATATATCGGTAATCACAGTAAATGGATGAAACAATCCTATTTAAAGCAAAGATATATTGATTAAAAGTAAATTTATCTATATGAGGTTTTACAAGAGACATAAATCATAAGGACACAGCAAGTTTTGAAGTAAAAAGATGGAAAAAAAAATACCAGGCCAACACTAACAACTATATTAATATCTGACAAACTTTAAAGCAAAAAAGCATTACTTGAGATAAAGAAGATCAATTCATCAAGAGTTTTAACAATTCTGAACAACGTAATTCACAATTTAATCTAATGGACATACCTAGAAGATACCCAACATTACAAAGTATATATTCTCTAGAATTCAAAAATATGTAGAACTGCGTGACATAAATATACCACACGTGACACAGCTAAAGCAGTACCTGAAAGGAAATTTATAACATTAAATGATTTTGAAAAGAAGATGATCACAATAGGGCTGTTGGGTGTGCCCCCAGCAGGGCAGTTGGCTTCCCCCAGAGCAAGGGATCCAAGAATGAGAACAAAATGTCATACAACTTAAGAAGTTAGAGACGTTCAAGACGGCAGAGGAGTAAGACATGGAGATCACCTTCCTCCCCACAAATGCATCAGAAATACATCTACATGTGGAACAGCTCCTACACAATACCTACTGAATGCTGGCGGAAGATCTCAGACTTCCCAAAAGGCAATAAACTCCCCACATACCTGGGTAGGGCAAAAGAAAAAAGGAAAAACAGAGACAAAAGATTAGGGACAGGACGTGCAGCCCTGGGAGGGAGCTGGGAAGGAGGAATAGTTTCCACACACTAGGAAGCCCCTTCACTGGCAGAGATGGGGGCTGGGTGGGGAGGGGTGGGAGGGAAGCTTCAGAGACACAGAGGAGAGCGCAGCCACAGGGGTGCAGAGGGCAAGTGGAGAGATTCCCTCACAGAGGACCGGTGCCTCAGAGGACTGGTGACCAGCACTCACCAGCCTGAGAGGCTTGTCTGCTCACCAGCCGGGGTGGGCGGGGGCTGGGAGCTGAGGCTTGGGCTTCGGAGGTCAGACCCCAGGGAGAGGACTGTGGTTGGCTGTGTGAATACAGTCTGAAGGGGTCTAGTGCGCCACAGCTAGCCGAGAGGGGGTCCGGGAAAAAGTCTTGACCTGCCTAAGAGGCAAGAGACCACTGTTTCCGGGTACGTGAGGAGAGGAGATTCAGAGCACCGCCTAAAGGAGCTCCAGAGACGGGCGCTAGCCGCGGCTATCAGCTCAGACACCAGAGACGGGAATGAGACGCTAAGGCTGATGCTGGAGCCACCAAGAAGCCTGTGTGCGAGCACAGGTCACTCTCCACACCTCCCCTCCCAGGAGTCTGTTCAGCCCGCCACTGCCAGGGTCCCGTGATCCAGGGACAACTTCCCCGGGAGAACACACGGCATGCCTCAGGCTGGTGCACCCTCACGCTGGCCTCTGCCGCCTCAGGCTCTCCCCGCATTACGAACCCCTCCCTCCCCCTGGCCTGAGTGAGCCAGAGACCCCTAATCAGCTGCTCCTTTAACCTCGACCTGTCTAAGCGAAGAAAAGATGCCCTCAGGTGACCTACACGCAGAGGCAGGGCCAAATCCAAAGCTGAACCCTGGAGCTGTGCGAACAAAAAAGAGAAAGAGAAATTTCTCCCAGCAGCCTCAGGGGCAGCAGATTAAATCTCCACAATCAACTTGATGTACGCTGCACCTCTGGAATACCTGAATAGACAGCGAATCATCCCAAAATTGAGATGGTAGACTTTGGAAGCAACTGTAGACTTGGGGTTTGCTTTCTGCATTTAATTTGTTCCTGGCTTTAGGTTTATCTTCGTTTAGTATTTAGAGTTTATTATCATTGGTAGATTTGTTTATTGATCTGGTTGTTCTCTTCCTCCTTTCTTTATATATATATATATATATATTTTTTTAAATTTTTTTCCTTTTTCTCCTTTTGTGAGTGTGTATGTGTATGCTTCTTTGTGTGATTTTGTCTGTATAGCTTTGTTTTTACCATTTGTCCTAGGGTTCTTTCGGTTATGTTTTTTTTTTTTTAGTATAGTTTTTAGCACTTGTTATCATTGGTGGATTTGCTTTTTGGTTTTGTTGCTCTCTTCTTTCTTTCTTTCTTCTTTTGTCTTTTTTTATTACTTTAAAATTTTTCTATTTTTAATAATTATTTTTTATGTTAGTAACTTTGTTTTATTTATTTATTTGTTTATTTATTCCTTCCTTCCTCCCTCCCTCCCTCTCTCTCTCTCTTTCTCTCTTTTCTTCTTTCTTTCCCCTTTTTCTTCTGAGCCGTGTGGCTGACAGGGTCTTAGTGCTCCAGCCGGGTGTCAGGCCTGTGCCTCTAAGGTGGGAGAGCCAAGTTCAGGACATTGGTCCACCAGAGACCTCCCAGCTCCACATAATATCAAACGACAAAAGCTCGCCCAGAGATCTCCATCTCAACACTAAGACCCAGATCCACTCAAAGACCAGCAAGCACAGTGCTGGACACCCTATGCCAAACAACTGGCAAGATAGGAACACAACCCCACCCACTAGCAGAGAGGCTGCCTACAATCATAATAAGCTCACAGACACCCCAAAACACACCACTAGATGTGGTCCTGCCCACCAGAAAGTCAAGATCCAGCCTCATCCACCAGAACACAGGCACCAGTCTCCTTCGCCAGGAAGCCTACACAACCCACTGAACCAATCTTAGCCACTGGGGGCAGACACCATAAACAATGGAAACTACAAACCTGCAGCCTGCAAAAAGAAGAACCCAAACACAGTAAGTGAAGCAAAATGAGAAGACAGGGAAACACACAGCAGATGAAGGAGCAAGGTAAAAACCCACCACACCAAACAAATGAAGAGGAAATAGGCAGTCTACCTGAAAAAGAATTTAGAATGATAGTAAAGATGATCCAAAATCTTGGAAATAGAATGGAGAAAATACAAGAAACGTTTAACAAGGACCTAGAAGGACTAAAGAGCAAACAAAGAATGATGAACAACACAATAAATGAAATTAAAAATTCTCCAGAAGGAATCAATAGCAGAATAACTGAGGCAGAAGAACAGATAAGTGACCAGGAAGATAAAATAGTGGAAATAACTACTGCAGAGCAGAATAAAGAAAAAAGAATGAAAAGAATTGAGGACAGTCTTAGAGACCTATGGGACAACATTAAATGCACCAACATTCAAATTATAGGGGTCCCAGAAGAAGGAGAGAAAAAGAAAGGGACTGAGAAAATATTTGAAGAGATTATAGTTGAAAACTTCCCTAATATGGGAAAGGAAGTAGTCAATCAAGTCCAGGAAGGGCAGAGAGTCCCATTCAGGATAAATTCAAGGAGAAACATGCCAAGACACATATTAATCAAACTATCAAAAATTAAACACAAAGAAAAAATATTAAAAGCAGCAAGGGAAAAACAACAAATAACATACAAGGGAATCCCGATAAGGTTAACAGCTGATCCTTCAGCAGAAACTCTGCAAGCCAGAAGGGAGTGGCAGGACATATTTAAAGTGATGAAAGGGAAAAACCTACAACCGAGATTACTCTACCCAGAAAGGATCTCATTCAGACTCAACAGAGAAATTAAAACCTTTGCAGACAAGCAAAAGCTAACAGAATTCAGCACCACCAAACCAGCTTTACAACAAATGCTAAAGGAACTTCTCTAGGCAGGAAACACAAGAGGAGGAAAAGACCTACAATAACAAACCCAAAACAATCAAGAAAATGGTAATAAGAACATACATATCGATAACTACCTTAAATGTAAATGGATTAAAGGATCCAACCAAAAGACATAGACTGGTTGAATGGATACAAAAACAAGACCTGTATATATGCTGTCTATAAGAGACCCACTTCAGACCTAGGGACACATACAGACTGAAAGTGAGGGGATGGAAAAAGATATTCCATGCAAATGGAAATCAAAAGAAAGCTGGAGTAGCAATTCTCATATCAGACAAAATGGACTTTAAAATAAAGACTATTACAAGAGACAAAGAAGGACACTACATAATGATCAAGGGATCAATCCAAGAAGAAGATATAACAATTGTAAATATTTATGCACCCAACATAGGAGCACCTCAATACATGAGGCGAATGCTAACAGCCATAAAAGGAGAAATTGACAGTAACACAATCATAGTAGGGGACTTTAACACCCCACTTTCACCAATGGACAGATCATCCAAAATGAAAATAAATAAGGAAACACAAACTTTAAATGATACATTAAACAAGATGGACTTAATTGATATTTATAGGACATTCCATCCTATAAGACAAACCCACAGCCAGCATCGTTCTCAATGGTGAAAAACTGAAACCATTTCCTCTAAGACCAGGAACAACACAAGGTTGTCCACTCTCACCACTATTATTCAACATAGTTTTGGAAGTTTTAGCCACAGCAATCAGAGGAGAAAAAGAAATAAAAGGAATTCAAATCAGAAAAGAAGAAGTAAAGCTGTCATGGTTTGCAGATGACATGATACTATGCATAGAGAACCCTAAAGATGCTACCAGAAAACTACTAGAGATAATCAATAAATTTGATAAAGTAGCACGATACAAAATTAATGCACAGAAACCTCTTGCATTCCTATGCACTAATGATGAAAAATCTGAAAGAGAAATTAAGAAAACACTCCCATTTATCACTGCAACAAGAAGAATAAAATACCTAGGAATAAACCTACCTAAGGAGACAAAACACCTGTACTCAGAAAACTATAAGACACTGATGAAAGAAAATAAAGATGATACAAACAGATGGAGAGATAAACCATGTCTTGGATTGGAAGAATCAACATTGTGAAAATGACTGTACTAGCCAAAGCAAACTACAGATTCAATGCAATCCCTATCAAACTACCAATGGCATTTTTCACATAACTAGAACAAAATATTTCACAATTTGTATGGAAACACAAAAGACCCCGAATAGCCAAACCAATCTTGAGAAAGAAATACAGAGCTGGAGGAATCAGGCTCCTGGACTTCAGACTATACTACAAAGCTACAGTAATCAAAGCAGTATGGTACTGGCACAAAAACAGAAATACAGATCAATGGAACAGGATAGAAAGCCCAGAGATAAACCCATGCACATATGGTCACTTTATTTTTGATAAAGGAGGCAAGAATATACAATGGAGAAAAGACAGCCTCTTCAATAAGCTGTGCTGGGAAAACTGGACAGCTACATGTAAAAGAATGAAATTAGAACACTCCCTAACACCACACACAAAAATAAACTCAAAATGGATTAAAGACCTAAATGTAAGGCCAGACACTATAAAACTCTTAAAGGAAAACATAGGAAGAACACTCTTTGACATAAATCACAGCAAGATCCTTTTTGACCCACCTCCTAGAGAAATGGAAATAAAAACAAAAATAAACAAATGGGACCTAATGAAACTTAAAAGCTTTTGCACAGCAAAGGAAACCATAAACAAGATGAAAAGACAACCCTCAGAATGGGAGAAAATATTTGCAAATGAAGCAACTGACAAAGAATTAATCTCCAAAATTTACAAGCAGCTCATGTAGTTCAATATCCAAAAAACAAACAACCCAATCCAAAAGTGGGCAGAAGACCTAAATAGACATTTCTCCAAAGAAGATATACAGATTGCCAACAAACACATAAAAGAATGCTCAACATCACTAATCATTAGAGAAATGCAAATCAAAACTACAATGAGGTATCACCAGTCAGAATGGCCATCATCAAAAAAATCTACAAACAATAAATGCTAGAGAGGGTATGGAGAAAAGGGAACCCTCTTGCACTGTTGGTGGGAATGTAAATTGATACAGCCACTATGGAGAACAGTATGGAGGTTGTTAAAAAACTGAAAATAGAACTACCATACGACCCAGCAATCCCACTACTGGGCATATACCCTGTAAAACCATAATTCAAAAAGAGTCATGTACCACAATGTTCATTGCAGCTCTATTTACAATAGCCAGGACATGGAAACAACCTAAGTGTCCATCAACAGATGAACGGATGGAGAAGATGTGGCACATATATACAGTGGAATATTACTCAGCCATAAAAGGAAATGAAACTGAGTTATTTGTAGTGAGGTGGATGGACCTAGAGTCTGTCATACAGAGTGAAGTAAGTCAGAAAGAGAAAAACAAATACCATATGCTAACACATATATATGGAATCTAAAAAAAAAAATGGTCATGAAGAACCTAGGGGCAGGACAGGAATAAAGATGCAGATGTAGAGAATGGACTTGAGGACATGGGGAGGGGGAAGGGTAAGCTGGGATGAAGTGAGAGTGTGGCATGGACTTATAAACACTACCAAATGTAAATTAAATAGCTAGTGGGAAGCAGCCGCATAGCACAGGGAGATCAGCTCGGTGCTTTGTGACCACCTAGAGGGGTGGGATAGGGAGGGTGGGAGGGAGACGCAAGAGGGAGGAGATAAGGGGATATATGTATATGTATAGCTGATTCACTTTGTTATAAAGCAGAAACTAACACACCATTGTAAAGCAATTATACTCCAATAAAGATGTTTTAAAAAACCAAAAAAACTTAAGAAGCAATGAAGACACAACGTAGCCAAAAGTAAATAATTAATTTTTAAAAATCTTATTTTATGTTGAAGCATTCAAAGTATTCCCTCCAATTTTATGAACAAGACTAAGGTTGCCACTATCATCACTTCTTTTTTTTTTTTTTTTTTGGTACGTGGGCCTCTCACTGTTGTGGCCTCTCCCGTTGCGGAGCACAGGCTCCGGATGCGCAGGCTCAGTGACCATGGCTCACGGGCCCAGCCGCTCCGTGGCATGTGGGATCTTCCCGGACCGGGGCACGAACTCGTGTCCCCTGCATTGGCAGGCGGATTCTCAACCACTGCACCACCAGGGAAGCCCTATCATCACTTCTATTCGATATGGAACTAGAGGTCTTACCTGACACAGAAAAACAAGAAAAAGAAACAGAAGGAAGAAACAGTCACTATTTTCAGATCATATGATGTGTTAACATAGAAAAGGCAAAAGAATATACCTCAAAATATTAGAATTAAGGTGAATAATATTATGTTTCTGGATACAAAGCCAATGTTTAAAAATCAGTTGAATTTTTACACGTCAGCAACAATGTTAAAAAATGCAATTTAAAAAATGATCTCACAGTAGCATGAAAAATATGAAGTATTTAGGAATAAATTTAGCAAAATATATCTAAGACCTTGGAGGGGAATATTATTAAACTTCACTGAGTGACATTATAGAATAACTGAATAAATGGAGGGCTGTATCACAGTCATGGACTCAGTGCTGTGAAGATGCCAGTTCTCCCCAAATTAATCTGTAGATCTGATAAATTCCAATTAAAATCCTAAAAGTGTTTTGGGAGGATGGGAAAATTGACAAGGTGATTCTGAAGAACTAGATGGGAGGACTTGCCATACAAAATATAAATAATTATTATAAATCCCTAATAATTAAAATGTATCTTACTAATGTAGAGATAAAAAATGTAGCCAATGAAAAAAAAAAGCCCAGAAACAGACCCATGAATAAATGAAAACTTGACTTATGATAGAGCTGATAAAAAGGAGCAGTGAAAAAAGGATAGACAGCTTTTTCTGATAAATGATACTTTGTTATCCATATGAAAAGTAACTAAATTGGACCCCTACCTTACAAAAATCAATTCTTAGTGAATTCAGAATCTAAATATAAAGGGCAAACTATAATATTTTTAGAACACAATATCAGAGATTATCGTTTTTTAATGATTAAAAAATTAAAAAAATTTTTTTTTGGCTGTGTTGGGTCTTTGTTGAGGTGCGCAGGTTTTCTCTAGCTGTGGCAAACAGGGGCTAACCTTTGTCGCGGTGCGCAGGCTTCTCACTGTGGTGGCTTCTCTTGTTGTGGAGCATGGGTTCTAGAGCATGTGGGCTTCAGTAGATGCAGCACGTGGGCTCAGTAGTTGTGGCTCACAGGCTTAGTTGCTCCGCGGCATGTGCGATCTTCCCGGATCAGGGATTGAATCCGTGTCCCCTGCATCGGCAGGTGGATTCTTAACCACTGTGCCACCAGGGAAGTCCCAGAGATTATCTTTATAACCTATGGGTAGGAAAGAATTCTTTAAACAAGACATAAAAGGTACCAGTTATTAATAATAATAACAACAACAACACTAAATTTCAGAGAATCTCAGATGCCAACAATTCTATGATGCACCACTACCTTAAGACAGGAAAAACATGCCAATTAAACTATAGGACAATGTTTTCTTACTAATTAGGTTTTTAATCTTATACTATTATAAACTTACTTAAACACAGATTTCATGTTCATGCATAAGAAAGAAAATTTGAGAGAAATAAGTTGATTAAAATATTCCTAAAATGTTTTCATATTCAGAGCCTGAATCTTACACAGAGTTTTTGGCTTCATCCTTGACCTCCATCCCTATTGTCTGCACAGTAGCACCCTCTGCCATCAGGAACATTGGTGATCAAAGCATTTCTTAAAGAGTACTCCATGTTATCAGTATATCTCCCAAGCCACTGGCATTCATTTTGCAAATTTTGATGTTAATATTTCCTCGATTTATAAGAAAGGGTCAACAAAATATTTCAGACAATAACCAGGATTTATAGTAATTTTCCATATAGTTCTTAAATAGTCTATTGTTGGAAATGTCAGAGGATTGCAGCTGTCCAGTAATGAGATCAGGAATAACAAGCAAGACCCTGTATTCAAAGGTAATAACTATATCATGACTTGTGGCTTGGCTGGCAGGGATTATAAAATCTGTCCATTATAAGGCTGTATTAATTTCCTATGGCTGCTGTAACAAATGACCACAAACATGGTGCTTAAAACAGCACGCATTTATCCTCTTACATTTCTGGAGGCTAGAAGTCTGAAATCAGTTTCAATGGGCCCAAACCAAAGCATGGTCAGGGCCATGTTCCCTCCAGAGGTTCTAGGGGAGAACACATTTCCTTGCCTTTTCCATCTTCTAGAGCTGTATTCCTTAGCTCGTGGCCTTTTCCTTCATCTTCAAAGCCAACAGCATAGCATTTTCAAATTTCTCTCTACTTCCATTGTCACATTGCCTTCTCCCTCTGTCACTGCAGTCAAACCTCCCTCTCTCTCTCTCTCTCTCTCTCTCTCTCTCTCTCTCTCTCTCTCTCTCTCTCTCTCTCTCGCATAAAGACACTTGATAATTTAGGGCCCACCCAGATAACCCAGGGTCATCTCACCATCTCAAAATCCTTAATCTAATCATATTTGCAAAGTAACCTTAGTTCCAGGTTAGGACCTGTATATCTTTGCGGGGGTGTGGGGGAGCACTATTCAGCCTATCACAGATGCGAAAATGTGAAAAAATGTGCATCTAAGAATTGACAAAATAAGATAAAATTGATAATATCAATATAGCTAATTTATGGAACACTTTAATATGACAGGTACTGTTCTATGAGCTTCACATATATTTACTTATTTGTTAAATTCGACACATATAAAAGACTATCTTTACCACCTAGGGTTAGGGAAGAAATTCTTAAATAAGATATAAAAGGCACAAACCATTAGTGATGATGATACTAGTAATATGAATAAATTACTATCAGTAATAATACTAAGTTATATTTTATTAATTATATTATAATTAAGAATTTCTGTTAATCAAAAGATACTATAAAGAAAGGGAAATAAACATACCACAAACTTGGAGAAGGTATTGTTATGAATATAACTGAAAAAAGTTTAAAGTCCAATATATATAAAGAATTTATATATTTCATTAAAAGAGGAAAGACAAATAATCCAATAGCAAAAATAGGTGAAGGCTTGAAAGTGCACATCATAAAGTGCTCAGTAGAGTATCAAATGCTAGTTGGAGTGTAAATTATTATAATTGTTTTGGAAAACAATTTAACATCATCTTGGAAAGTGAAAGATGCACTAACCCTATGATCATGGAATTCCACTTTAGGTATATATTCTAAAGAAACCGCTGTGTACGCATACCAAAAGACATGTATAAGAACATTCACAGCACCACTGTTATGGACTAGCAAAAGATCTGACACAATCCAAATACTATCAACAGTAACATGGATAAATTGTAAACTATTTATACAATTAAATACTCTATCACAGTGAAAATAAATTCATCACAGCTATGCATAGCCGCATGGATAATCTCAGGAATGTAATGTTACGTGAAAAGAAAGCAAACTGCAGAAGAATATATACAGTATGATTTCACTACTATAAGTCCAAAAACACAAAACCAACATTGTTTAGGAATAAAACATGTGAATGGCAAAGGCATGCTAAAGAAAAATTCAAGATATTATTTGTTTATGAAGGGGGAATAAAGGAGATGAGATTGGGATGAGGTATAAAGTGTATTTCAAACATAATAGAATTATTCTATTACTTGTATAGGTGATCAGTGTATCTTGTTTCTTTATTTTTAATGTATATTTATAAAATTTATTTTCAAATTCATTAATATGTAAAAGCAGTTTTAAAAAGCTAGATATGGGCTTCCCTGGTGGCGCAGTGGTTGGGAGTCCGCCTGCGGATGCAGGGGACACGGGTTCGTGCCCCGGTCCGGGAGGATCCCACATGCCGCGGAGTGGCTGGGCCCATGAGCCATGGCCGCTGAGCCTGCGCGTCCGGAGCCTGTGCTCCGTGACGGGAGAGGCCACAGCAGTGAGAGGCCCACGTACCACCAAAAAAAAAAAAAAAAAAAAAAAAAAAGCTAGATATAATAGTACATGTAAGACTTATACAGACTTTTCAAACACAAATGAAACAGTCATATATATTGAAAGCAAATCCCAAGGAGTTTCAAAAAGTAATGCTTTTTCCTAATCACAATGCAATAAAATTAAAGACTAACAATTTTTTAAAATAAATTTATTTCTTTATTTTTGGCTGCGTTGGGTGTTCATTGCTGCACGGGGGCTTTCTCTAGTTGTAGAGAGCGGGGGTTACCATTCGTTCTGGAGCGCGGGCTTCTCATTTTGGTGGCTTCTCTGTTGCAGAGCACGGACTCTAGATGCACAGGCTTCAGTAGTTGTGGCTCGAGGGCTCTAGAGTGCAGGCTCAGTAGTTGTGGCGCACGGGCTTAGTTGCTCCGCGGCATGTGGGATCTTCCCAGACCAGGGCTCAAACTTGTGTCCCCTGCATTGGCAAGCGGATTCTTAACCACTGTGCCACAAGGGAAGTCCAGAGACTAATAATTTTTTAAAAATTTATCCATTTACAAAATTTTAAATGCCTGGATAAATAACTCAGATTAGAGCTGAAATCAAAATGGAAAATTTAAAATGTGGGACGGGGCTAAAACAGTTCTCAGGAAAAAATTTAAATGTATATATTGGAAATTAACAATGATTGAAAGTAAATAAAGTGTATAATGCAAGAAACTCTAAAAAATAAAATAGGGGCTTCCCTGGTGGTACAGTGGTTAAGAATCCGCCTGCGAATGCAGGACACATGGGTTCTAGCCCTGGTCCAGGAAGATCCTACATGCTGTGGAGCAGCTAAGTCCGTGCACCACAACTACTGAGCCTGCGCTCTAGAGCCCGCGAGCCACAACTACTGAGCCCGTGTGCCACAACTACTGAAGCCCGTGCACCTAGAGCCTATGCTCCGCAACAAGAGAAGCCACTACAATGAGAAGCCTGTGCACCACACCAAAGAGCAGCCCCCACTCGCTGCAGCTAGAGAAAGCCCATGCGCAGCAACAAAGACACAACACAGACAAAAATAATTAATTAATTAATTAAAAAACAAATAAATAAATTTATTAAATAAATCCAATTAAAGTAGATGAAATTAGTAAAGATAAAAGCCAAAATGAAATAGATAATAAATGATGGGAAGAGGAACTCATAGAATAACAATCTGAATAACAATTTGAATAACTGGTGATCAATAAAATGCAAATTAAAATGTGATGCCATTTCACATTCACTAGATTGAAAAAATTAAAAATGTGAAAATAACCTTTATAGAATCTAAAGAATCTTCCATTCAATTAAAAAAAAGAAAAAAATGTGAAAATACCAAATGTGGGTAAAGATGTGAAGAAACAAGAAACTTCATATTGCTTAAGGGAATATAAATTTGTACAAATACTGTGGAAAAATTTTTGGCAGAATCTGGCAAAGCTGAAGAGCACTTTTTTGGGGGACCAACAATTGCATTTATAGTTACATATTTTATAGAAACTCTGATACAGGAGTTCCAGGAGACATGAATATCTGTGTAAAAAATTCCAAAATATTCACCAAGAAAGAATGGATAAAAAAGTTTGGTACATTCATGAAAGATATGTTACATGGTGGTTTAAATGAAGAAACTAGGTTAAAACTAAAGAAGAGGAAAACAAGGAAGATACAGAACAATACATGGCATATAATTGTATTTGTATACATTTTGAAAACATTCAAAACAATGCTATATGTTATTTAAGAATACATATGTATGTAAAATATAAAACATGCTTGGGAATTATAAGCACCAAATTCAGAATAATGATATGTGTGGGGAGAGAATGAAAGGAATAGAATTGGGAGGAAGAATGTTGGGATTTCAAGTACATCTCTAATCCTTTATTTCTTTTTAAAAAATTAAGCAAGTAAAACAAAGGTTTGGATTTGATGGAGGTAGGATGGATACATATATTTGTTATGTTTTAGTTCTGAATGATATATTTTATAATATTTTAAATACTTTTAAATGACTCAAGAATATGTAGAAAACCTGAAGAGACTGATATTTACCAAAGAAATGGAAAAGTTCTACTCCTCAAAACAACATCATCTGATTCAGATAATTTTATATGAGTCCTAACAAATCTTAGAGAAATGATCATTTTTACGCTATATAATTTGTATCAGGGTTTAGAAAAGGACGAAAGTCCTCCAGTTTGTTCCAAAAATCTAGCATAATCCTGCTAGCAACACCAAACTAGGATGGCATTTGGTATCTAAAAAAAAGGGTTGAGGGTAGGCCAAATTTACTTATGCTCACAAATGAAATATCTGTTTGTTTTTTGTTTTTTTGTGGTACGCGGGCCTCTCACTGTTGTGGCCTCTCCCGTTGTGGAGCACAGGCTCCGGACGCACAGGCTCAGTGGCCATGGCTCACGGGCCCAGCTGCTCCGCGGCATGTGGGATCTTCCCGGACCGGGGCACAAACCCATGTCCCCTGCATCGGCAGGTGGACTGTCAACCACTGCACCACCTGGGAAGCCCTGATGTGTGGTATTTGACCACCTAAGTTCACTTAGGGTCCAGAGAGTTAAATATGAGATTATACAACATCTGAATAAGAGTTCAAGATTTGTTGGAGTCATGTGTTATAGGCTCAACTGTGATCCCTAAAAGATGTTTTGAAGTCATAACCCCCAGTACCTCAGAATGTGACCTTATTTGGAAATAAGGTCTTTGCCGACGTAGTTAGTTAAGATGAGGTCATACTGGGGTAGAGTGGGCTCGTAATCTAATGGCTGGTGTCCTTATAAGAAGAGGAAAAGAGACACAGACACACAGGAAGAGCACCATAGGAGGACAGAGGCAGAGATTGGAGTGATGCGTCTACAAGCTATTACTGTATAGATTCCCTAAGTCATCTACTTTAGGAAGCATTTTGCTATCCCATGCTTCTCCTTTCTGTTCTCAGCATTCTTCTCCTTTTGAGAAAAGAATACATGGACTATTCAGGAGACACTGAGAAGTTCAATTTGACAGAGGTACTATTTCCTCTCTGTCATTCTCTCTGTCGTCTAAATTCCCAGGGAAGGAAACCTGACTGGCTCAGTTGGGGTGAGTACCAACTTAGTTATGACCACTGTGGTGGGGGTGGAGGAAGGCTGCCACGTGGTACAAAATCACTGCTGGAGGCCCCTCCATTGGAAGTAAGACAATCCATAAAATCAGTCACTATGAGCTAGGTAGACAGTCTAAAAGTTTTCTACTAAAACTATTATTTATAATAATTCAATAAATATCCTGGTAGGTATATCCTGATAAACATTATCTGATTACTCCCATATGATAAATTCCTAAAGGTGGAATTATTGGGTCAAGTGTATTAATATGATTAAAGTTTTAAATTCATGTTATCAAATTGCTTTCCAAAGCATTGGATTAATTCACACTCCTACCAGCAGTATATAAATGACCATTTGATAAAACACAATTCCTTTGTCAATACTAGGTCTCATCTTTTTTAACCTTTGACAATGTGATAAATGAAGGTGATGTCTCGTTTTTATCTGTCTTTTCTCTTATAATCAAGAAAGCTCAGTATTTTAATCTGCTTTTTGGATATTTTTACTTCTGTGTTTTTGAAGAGTCTAATCATATGAATTAGCCAATTTTAAATAGGGCTATTTTTTTTTCATCCTAATGGCTCATTATGGCTCTTTACATATGTAAGAAACTTACTTTTTAAGACCTATGTTGAAAATATTTCTATTTCTATTAGTATTTTTATTTTGCTTATAGAGTGGGTTTTTTTTTTTTTTTGGATGCCTGGTTAAGTCTAAAAAGATGCTTTTACCTAAATACGAATTGTCTGCAGATCAACTTTAATAATAGAGTTTTAAAAAACACTATGGAGAACAATAGATTAAATATTAACAAATGAGAGCTTCCCTGGTGGCTCAGTGGTTGAGAGTCCGCCTGCTGATGCAGGGGACGCGGGTTCGTGCCCCGGTCCGGGAAGATCCCACATGCCGTGGAGCGGCTGGGCCCATGAGCCATGGCTGCTGAGCCTGCGCGTCCGGAGCCTGTGCTCCGCAACGGGAGAGACCACAACAGTGAGAGGCCCGCGCACCACACACACAAAAAAAATTAACAAATGAATCTTGAATACTTAATGAGTATGAAGTGCCAAGCAAATATGCAATCATAGTAGCCTCTGTTATATTAATAGCGATACAATTCCATCCTCTTTTATTCACTACAATAGTTCAGCCCTTGTCCCTTCTCACCTGGACTTCTGTAACTGGCCCTAAATTGTCTCTGCCTCTAGTCTCATCAAAGCCATCTTTCATCACTGCCCCAAAATAATCCCTCTGATATACACATTTTATATCACACATCCACTTAACCCCCTTTGATTGGTTCCAATTGCCTTCATGATAAAATCCAAACTCTTAGCACAAGGTCCTTCTTCACCTGCGTCCTACTGAATTTCTCTGGCCTTCCTTCTATCTTCATGTCACATTCAATCCAGCCACAATGGACTAATTACAGTTATCCAAATGTACCCTTTTGCTTCACAGATCTGTAATACCTTCTGTTATTCCGTCTACATGGAACCCCCTTCCTCTTGGTCACTATGATTAACTCTTATTCACTGTTTTAAGACTCAACCAAGTCTTTGCATGCTCTAGGAAGCCTTTCAGCCTCTCTCCCCTGTTCCTTTAGGTAGATGGCCTCTATGCTTCCACAGCATTCCATGCCTATCTCTCCCTTAAGCACTTTTGAGTGTTTGCTAGTCTGTTTCTCCCAGAAGACTATAAATGTGGTGACAGCCTCCTCTCTCACCATAATGCAGGGTCTTACCCAAGACAAATGTGCCACTGTCAAAGCCTTAAACGGGGATTAAACAATATAGCAGAATGTCAGGACATATATAGAAGAATGTCAGGACATTAATAGCAATCATTTTTAAAGGTGGTATCATTTAGAATATTCAGTACATTGTTTTTCTGCCCTGTGCCTTAATTTCTACATTTTTAGGTCTAAAAGAATACTATCAAGCAAACATCTTCAAAAGATAAACTAGGATAGAAGAAGATTAAGAAATCTGGTTATAAAATGCTTTGATATATTAGATGCTGGTATAAAATTCCAGGAAACCTAAGAGCATCCTATTTTCAAATATCTATAATATTGAAAGTTATTGAATAATGTAATACAGTTCATTTTTAGAGGAATAATGTAAATGTAGTTCATTTTTACATGGGACCCTTGATTTGAGGACACTAAGAGGAAACTCCCGACCTAGGATTTGGAGAAGATGGGAGGAGATTAAGAAGGTTATATAAACTTCAAAGTTGCTAAGAGACCAAGATCTGTTCTCACAATAAAAAAGAAATGATAATTATGTGACATGATAAAAGTGTTAACTAACACTCCAATGGCAACCATATTGCAATGTATCAAATCAACACATTGTATATCTTAAACTTACACAATGTTGTATGGCAATAATATTTCAATTAGAAAAAGATTATCAATAATTTAAGAACAAACACAAAAGTATTGTGGAACTCATAACTTTATGTATAATCCTTTGTATCTCAGACATTGAGATAACTCTATTCTCCAGTATCAAAGTGATTAAAACAGCAATACTTAATTCCAAATTGAAATAAATTTAAAAGTTTCCAATTCCTTTGCTAGACTGAAAACAACCCAAATATTCAGCAAAGTGCTGACAATTTATACACCTGACAATTTATACTATCACGCTCTTAAAAGAAGAGAGATACCTTTAGGCCCTAACATAGAAAGCAGTATTACATATTATTAAATGAGAAAAGCAACTTGCAAAATATAATCTATATAATCTCATTTTTGTGAAAAATGTTAATGTACATATTTGTATTCATATATGTATAGTTAAAAACCCAAAAGACCATCCAAAACTTAGTTGTTATCCTGGAGTGGGGAGAAGGAGGCGGGTCATCAAGGGGATGTGAGCTCTCTACTTCATATGTTTCTGTCATGTTTAAGTTTACACAATGAGAAGGCATTAACCTTATACAAAACAATGAGGGTATTAAATCTTTCCTTTGTGGGAAAAAATTCTGAGGGCATGGGAAAGTGCATCAAGAAACTTGTTTTAAATTAGCTCTCCCTTTGCACAGAAAAATCACCCAAGTCTGTTCTACCTCCTACAAGTTTTCCATCCCCTCAGAATTCCCTAGTCAAGTAAATGGAGAGAACCCTGTCCTCGTATCAAGGAAGAAGTCAAGATTGAAATTCATGAGTCATCATGCCTTGGTTTCCTAGGACTTGACTCTGGGTCTTAAACAGACTCTGCAGCTCCCTTTCTGAATGACAAAAGAGAGAAGGACCTGCAAAGGGTACAAAGTTTCAGTTATAAGATGAACAAATTCTAATGTACAGCATGTTGACTGTAATTAACAATACTGTACTGGACACTTGAAATTTGCTAAGAGAGTAGATCTTAAGTGTTCTCACCATACACACACACACACACACACACACACACACACACACACACATACCCCGTTACCATGTGAGGTGATGAATGTATTAATTAACTTGATTGTGGTAATCATTTCACAATAGAGACATATATCAAACCATCACATTGGACACCTTAAATATATACAATTTTCATTTGTTAATTACACCTCAAAGCTGAGGAGAAACAAAGAGTAAAGGACCTAAAGTTGTTTGTATGGGGGTCAAAACTGACTGAACTCATCTCACACTAAGGAATCTCAAGTAAAGATCTGGAAGATTCAAAATGGACAGTGAGGTTAACGGTCAAAATATTCAAGTCAAGAGCCCTAAATCTTCTGGCCTGAATAATCCAGTAATGAATTAATCTAATAATTCTTTGTTTTCCAGTTCCCATTGCCAGTGTAGATCTGGCCAGAGAGGGCTCTGAAGCAAGAGAAATAAAGATAAAGGGAAGGAAACGAAGATAGACCATTGTCTCTGGGGAGCCCTGAGGAAAGGTGATGCAGATGCTAAAGCAGATGTGACCATGTGGAAGTGTGTTGGGGGCCCTTTGGGTTCCTGCATTGTGACTCAGGTGACCCTTCCTTCTTAGTAAAACAGAAGGGACAGCAGCTCTGAGATGTGAGAGCAAGAAACCCTGGCACCCTCCTGGCTTCACCGTAGGGAGGTGGCTGCCTATTGAAATTTCATCCCTTCTTCGAAGCTCAAATTCTACCTTCTTCAGAAAACCTTCCCCAAATAAGCCTATATGATTTATAGTCAGTTTGTAGCAATTTAATGCCTTACTAAATTACATTCTTGTATTATCACCTTACTAGGTTGTAAATGTCTCTAGGGCAGAAATCTTGTTTTGGTTTTTAAAAATGTCCACAATATCTAGTGTAGGGTTGAGAATGTAATAGGTAATAGGTGTTCAACAAGTAAGCGTTCAATGGAAAAGTTGAAAGGAAGAAACCATCAGGCTCCCTATAGTTTCCTAAGCTTCTTTCTAACTTAAAGAATACTGGAGATGGTTGGGTCATATCCCTGCATTCTCAAATTAGAGGGCTGAGGTTCACCCAGTACATGGTATATTTTGCTCTGAAGAAAGCTACCCTGAATGCAAATTAAGCCTCAAAGCCCTACAAAGGACAACCGGGAAAGCACAGTCCCTTCTAAATCCCCTTGGGGACCAGGCTTCCCTCTCGATGCGTCTGTGTCTGTGGTGAGTGTGCATGGGTGAGGGAGGCTGGGGGGGGTGGGGTGGGAGGGCAGAGGCGGGAGGGAGGAGAGAGACTCCATGCAGTGATTATGTGGAGGGGATTTGCTATGTCCCTTTCTTCCTCCCCCCACCTTCTTTCTTTGTCCTCTTTCTCCGTGTTCCTCTCTTTGTCCCCTTTTCCTCGTCCCCTTCTTCTGCATTTGTCTGGGAGGATCCTGGAGTGTTCTTTTGATCGACTCAATCTTTCTCTGGCACTTGAGTTCTGATTGGCTGAAGGACTTAGAGGGGGGGAAAAAACTTTAATTAAGTAGATAATCTCTTCTTTGGAAGTTTGGCAGCTCCATTTCACCTCCCCTTAACTCTGTTTGGGATCGCTTACACACCAAGGAAGTTGGGGTTTGAGAAGAATTCCACCCCACTACCACTGAGGAGAATACTTTCCCATCTTACTTCTCAATCTCCCAAGTTTTTAGAATTTTCTATCCTTGTCACTCCAGAGGATTATGTTGCTTACGAAGCCTTCTGTGTGCATCTTTCTTTTCACCTGTGTCCTCCAACTCAGCCACACCTGGTAAGTAACCTGGACTGTAACCTGGAATTGGGAATAGGTAAATGTATGTAATCTATTGGAGAGAGCTTATTTTCATTTCTAGAACTGTTGGAAGCCTTGGGATCTCTCCTAGGAAAGAAATTGTTCCATGGAGTAGGGCTCTTCCTAAATTTATGGCCAGTTTTCGTAAATCTTTAGGACCCCAGGTAATAAAGGAATGGATGATCAGATGGAGGGAGGGGTTCTTACTTTTATAAGTTGCTGGACCACAAATATTCGAAGTCTTTTTGGGGGAAATGGACAGTACCTCTTTTTACCAAATCCTGATGTTAGCATTGTGGAGAAGAAGAAGGTGGTTCAAAGCAAGTTCTACCGTCTGCTGAATCTGATCTTTGAGGTGAAGGCTGGAGACAAAATTCAATGGGATCTTATTTTGCACTTTCTGACTTTAATTTTTTTCAGAATATTCTAAGTAACTGCCCATATTGACACTTCCTAGAGACTAAAAATTTGCTCGAGCTACCGAGTTGCTAGTGGGTTAATAAACGTGTTTGAAATAAACTGCTTTAGAAATCTAAACTTCTCTACATATGTATTTAATTTATTCCATTTACACAAATTTCTAAATTGCTGAGAAGATGTGTGTGAAAGTGCTTTGTAAGCTATAAACCATTGCACAAATGATAGATGATATTATCATCATTTTCATTTAGCTCTTGGAAACCGTATAAGCATCTATATATGGAAATGTTAATAAGCAAGTATGCAATAACATACAGAAGTAAGACCTGGGAGACGCATGTTGCTAAGGTGTTTGGAATTTCTCTTCAATTAAGATATAAATTCAGTTTCTCTATCAGTTCTAATTTTGCCCATCTGTGTAACCAAGATATAAATCCAATTGCTACATTAACTATTGAGAAAACAAGAATAGGAATTTTTTTGCTGAAATCAGCTTCCTATGCTAGTTGAGAATGTATTCTTATCTTTAGTGAGTATAGCCATCTTTATTAGAGAGTCGATCAGAAGTATGCCAAATTAATACAGTTTGCAAGTTAACGCAATAACTTGCAACATCGCCGATTATAAACTGAATCACCGAATAACTGGTCGATTTTTAATTGGCATTTTAATTAAATATTTCATGTTAAAAAAATCTGTCTTCTCTCTCCTTCATGAGAACAAAAAGACAAAAGGGAGAGCAGACTATTTCAGAGCATTTCTACTGACGTTCATGGTATTCTTCAGCTGATTCAGTATCAGCAAAAGAGAAACACGAGATTCCTTTCCCCAGTCACCAGGGCAGTGTGAAGAATTGTTCTATAAAAAATACCTTTACTGTGTGTTCCTTCCCTGCTGGAGGGGGTCATGTTCATTTCATTCCAATACTGACACAGCCACACTGAAAGGTGGCTGGGTTGCTTGTCTGTCCAAATTCAAGTGTCTGGATTCAAAAGGAGACAAGAAAAAAAGAGATGTGAAAGAAAGTTCTAATTTAAAAACAGGGTTTAAGAACCCCTTCTCTCCTTGCCTGACTTTGAGGAGAAAATGTACAAATCTCCTGTATAATGCAATTAGATTTAATTGCTTTTCCCCTATAAGCCCCAATTTGAATGAAACATTTATACTTTGCCAAGAGTCTGGTTTGGGTAGCATTTGAAAGTGATTTTTAAACTTCACATTAAATCTTGGTTATTCTTATAATGGAACTATCAGGGTTTTGCATAAGGTCATCCTCCCCTTTGAGCCATGCAGAGAAATTTGACCAACTGCAGCCTTTCAGAGTTTCTCTTAATACTTCATTATCAACCTTTTATGTGAGGACCTCAAAAGCATTTAACAAATATAGAGCCACAATTTCTGCTTGGCTGTTCAATTGTAGGCTTTCCTGAAATTACTGTCTAAAATAGTCCATCAACAGAAATTCCTGGGCTTGAAAAGGAGAGAATAAAGATGACATTCACCTACAACATGCAGTTTTACTAGGTATCTCTGTGCAAGATAATTGGGTGGGAGTTGGTCGGGGGGAAGCATTCTCCACAGTTTCTTCCTGTTGGGACACTTCTGAGGATAATTTCCTTTAGTAACTTGAGAAAAATCTTTTCTTTGAATTTGTTTTTCTTAATCCTAATGGATCCAACAAACAAACAAAACAAACAACAACAAAAAAAATGAGAGAGAGAATGGGAACACATGAATGCATGATACAGCCAAGCAGATGGAGACAGTTGTGATGGTGGCTAGAGATAAACCAATTTGACTTTTCACTTCCAATATACTTACTTATCTGGCATGAACAGGCCTAGAACATGTTTTCCCTTAACTCTTACCTTCATTTACTCGCAATGATGTCTCATAATGATACTGGGTCTTGCTCAGTTCTATCCATTTCTCTCTCTCTCTCTCTCTCTGCTCCACTCAATCACCAAATTAGAAAGATGCACTGGGACATAGAGGTTAATGCTGGCTCTACCCTCATTCTTTAACAGAGATCACTGCCTCTCCTTCTTTCCAAAGGAGTTAAATAGGGTCATTCTCTTTTCTGCAGTAGAGCAAGAATTTATCTGAAATCTCTGGGTTTTAAGGTAGCTTTTGATATACATAATTCCTTGGTTCTCTCCAGGTACATTTTTAGGGTAACCTTTCTATGGCTCTTGAAATTTCATCTGATAATGACATGCAGAAGCCCTGATTAGCAAGCACTTCAATTACCGTGTGTGTGTGTGGGGGGGTGAGTTCATGTTCCCACCAAGCATCATCTATAGCTTATTATTGTCCGCATATATGTGAAACTATTTTTCATATATATTATGAACAATAAAATACTCACTCATTTAAAAATTATTGAATTCATGGTAATTTGTTGTTATATTAAGTTTTTGTTGAGTTCTTCCCACTGACAGATAAAAAAAGAACAGGTGAGAATCCACTAAACTTTGTCTGATTAAAAAGGGATTCTCATCCTCACGGAGGTTGGGAATCTGCAAAGTTGGGGAAATAAAAAGTAAGGTGTGTGAAACTGCTTTGAAATTAGGAAAATAATATGCCAATATAAAAGATTCACATACCTAATAGCTTCCCTTCTCAATAAAAAATAGTTTATAGTCCATAAAAAAAGGCTTGGTATTCGTGGAGTAACGCGGAGGTGGATTAGGTTGGCAGCTGCACTGTAGGAAGTCCCTCTAAGGCTTGAGACATGATCACTGAAATTTAATTCCCATTTTGTCATTGATTTCTCAATAGTAGAGCCCTGCGTTTTTCCTTTCAGTGTCTCTATATCTCTTGCCATAGATAATAATATTAATATAATAATAATCATTATCATTTACAAAGGCTGTAAGGTCTGGGAGGAGACACTTAATTACAGCTTTTCTTACAAAACCAGTTTGTATAAACGATGAGGAGGATGCTCCGTGGTTCGTCTTCATTTCTGTGTGCGTAGATGATAATATGACACAAAGAAAGATCTCCTTTTTGTGATATTATATAGAGAAAAATGGGGGTATTTTTTAAAAGGCTAGAAGGAAAAGGAGTTTCATTCCAAATCCTCTCTCTTCCATGGAAAGAATTTACTTTTTTTTTTTTTTTTTTTCTTTTTCCCAGCTTGGACAATTGGTTTAATGTTGCTCTATATTGGGTAATGCTAATTCTCTCTGGGACTATTAGTAAAATCCCTTTTTCCTGGGCTCCATTTATTCTTTTCTTTTTTTATCCAACTGATATGATCAAATTCTCTTAATCTGCTGGCTGATTTTATTATTATTATTATAAATCAGGACATTTGCAAAAGATTTTATTTGCTCACATTTGGGTGAAATGGTTTTTTGGCTAAAAGAGTCCAAAGATTCCACCAGAACTTTGCCATCTGCTCATCCTTAAATACTTAGTTCAGGTAGTCCCTCCTCCAGGAAGTCTTCCAGGTTAAATTAGCTACCTCTGTTCTCTGCTCCCCTTTTTCACATTTTGTAGTTTAAAAGTAGAAAGTTGCCTTTACTGAAGTTCTTACTGCTATATAGCTATAGACTCCTGAGAAAGGGTAACTTATGATTAGCTTTCGCTTCGCCCCATATCCTGGGACACAATCTCACACGCTCACATTTAGTGAGCGTTCACTATGTAACTTGGCCAAAGACACACAGCTTGTCAGTAGTGAGACAGGAATTTGACTCTACACCACTTGCTACTCTGAGCCACTGAACTATCCTGTGTCAGACAAGACTCTGGTTTGTTTCCTCTGCCCATGATTTGTAGCTCAGTAGCCAGAATGCTGGACCATGCTCCTTCATTCTGTGGCCGGACTTCTTTCTCTGTCTGGCACTCCAATTCTTCTGGGAATTTTAAATGATATTAACAGTTTAGTCTGACAAAGATGCAGAAGTCTGGCATTGAGAAACAAAAGATTGTACCTGGCTAGTATTTTTATTTTTTAATGTATTTCTTCTGTTAGCTTATTTAAATTGTCTCTTACATTTATTTACCCATAGAATTTATTTTTATCTCACTCCTTCCATCCCACCAAAAACTATCTGCAGTCTCTTTGATTTGGATTAGATGTGTGTGAAGTACTGGCTTTTGCCCTAAACCTCAAATTACTTGTTCTTTTCAACATAGTGGGTTTGTGTTTGTTTGGAGATCAGTTCAAAACCTTCTGTACTATCTGTACTGTCTCTGATGTTAAAAGTTTATGTATAGCATAAGGAAGCTAGCTCTGACTATATTTTCCTAAGAACAAAGACCTATATTTGCAGCATCTGTTAGGATCTCCAGGAGTTCAAGAATTATTGTGGGTGTCCTCCATTTCATCATTTTTATTTCATTTCATTTCATAACAGCTTTTAAATAAACACTTGGAATCTTTAGAGCTCTTTCGCCTTTTGATTATCAAAGTAACTAGCCAATGGTAAAAACAAATTTCCCAATATCCCTAATTCAAGCACATGATGGGGAGATGTGTAGAATAAATGTATAGTGTTGATCTCCCCCCCCAAAAAAAAACCCCAAACAGAAAAAAAACCTCTCTCCTATTTCCATCAGAAAGGCAGAGGAAAATTCATAGGGCTTAGAGAGAAAGGTCAGTACAATTTTTCTTAGGATAAACCCCCATTTTTCAGAAAGCAGATTTTTCTTCCTAGGTAAAAGATCATGCTGGGTTAACAGTTGGGGGAACTCTGAGCTTGGTTCACATAAATAACATTTCCCACTGCCTCCCATTTGAAATATACCTATACTCAGAGGGCCTCTTGAAAGAAACTACCATCCACTTTGGACAGACTCTCTAGCCTCATTATAAGCCAAACTTTTATGGTTTGTTTTTCTCAATCTTTATTGTTGGCTCTTGTTATTGATCATATCATTTCACTGTATGCTTCTAAGGTCAGAGTTTTCTCCAGGCCAAGAGAAATCAGACCATAGGGGTATCGTTTAAACTTACCTTTATCTGACCAGTTCAAACTCACTTCTTAATAGGCTGTTTTCCCAACTTCAGCATCCTGCAGTACCAGCACAGTACGAGGCTATGTGCCAGTAGTCTCAAGAAGACCCTGTAATTGAGCCAGTAGTTCAATCTTTCTATGCAACTCCATAGACGAAATTCTTATGTTTTCTAGGTCAAGCTTAAACCATCCTGCAGGAGGAAAAATTCCCTTTCATTCAAGACTGTAATTCTCTCTTGCTACCATAAATCACAGTCCTTTTGCTTTACTCAGGCTCTCCATATCAGACTTTGAAGGTTCCTTTCCATACTACCCAAGATAATAAATAGTGATAGTGAACCATTTTATCGTGTCTGGCATTTCTTCATGTTAATCCAAGGCATCTGGTAGAGCCTAGACTGCACAGATGATTGGTTCTGTTTGGATTATTCACTCTGTTGTTGAATTTTATATTATGAACATTTTCATTTTCTTACAAAGACAGTGAGAACAGCATATATAATGAACTCCCATAGCTCAGCTTCAACAGTTATCAACTGCAAGCTCCTCTTGCTTCATCTATACTTTCTTGTAACATTGTCAACTGCATATATTTCTCTTTGTTTAAATCTTCCAAATACTACCATGGTTCAAAATAGGAAAAAGAATGATAGGAAAAGGAATCTTGTGTCTGAGAGATCTTGAGCCAGTAATTAGAGTGAATCTTGGGGAACATCATACAGATATGACTGCCCTTGGGGGAAAAATCAAGAATACAAATGAGTAAAAAGAGAAAATTTATTCAAAAAGATATTTGAATTTATTTCTACTTGAGCTGTGGCTGGTTAGCAAAGGCAACAGAAATTGATAACTGGGTCAGATTGAGGAAAGAAAATTTTACCATCCATTTGGATTTTGTTCCATTAAGCAATGAAAATGGTACCAAAGTGCCAACGCCTGTCAATTTTCCTGCCTTGAACTGGTCACCTAGTTGTGTTGTAGGATAATTTTTATAGTTACCATCCATACCTCCCTTCTTGATCCTGATATAAACTGATTGACTGATCCATCAATGAAACTGAGAACATGAATATTTTCTAAAGTCTGCACTACAGGGACCAATGTTACAAGATCATAAAACAAACTTCTGTGCCTTCATAACAATCCTGGAAGCTGTTCCTGCAATCCCAGGCTTTCTGGGAACAGTGGTTTGAGCTGTACCTTAGCAGCTTTCGCTTAGAGACCACAGAATGGAGAATGAGCACAGCTTATTCCCAGCTACAGGCCTCATTTACATGCTGAATGCTGAAGTGCTTTTTTGTAGCTCAGTGTTTCTCAGCAGAGTTTGCTACAATACATAAAGAAGGAAGGAAATGAGGACAAGGAAAGAGAGCCTATCACTCTATAAAATAACCTGAAATGTCTTTTCAGTTTCAAGGGAAAAGATTATCCCTTGAAAATCTGTGATTTGCTTGGGAAGGAACCTGAGATTGTTTTGCCGAGACCCATGATACAGAGTTGTCTGTGGGCTATTATATTATCTTTGCCAGTACTTACTTGGCAAGGGCTAGATCTGAGATAATGTGGGATTTTAATATAAATATTAAGGACAACTGCTAAAACTGAGGCATCTGTTTAACTTTTCTTTCTTCCTTCCTTCCTTCCTCTTTCTTTCTTTCCCTTTCTTTCTTTCTTTTCTTTCTTCTTTCTTTCCTCCTTGCCAAGTGGTTTACAAGACTTTTTTTTCCCTAATATTTTAGGGTACTGCATTATAATATAGAAAATTCACATTTATATAAAACAGTTTGAGAATTATTTATAGGGCTGAATTCCCCTTGAAGAAAGAGAGAGTTTAAATCTGTGAAATAGATATGGGGATATGGCCAAAACAACACATTTGTTAATTTTTCCTTTTATACATATCTTGAAAAAAACCTTCACTTGGCCCCAATCTTCACTGCAATCATTTCTTTCTCTCTTTCCTTTCATATCCGTACTCCTTCAATGAATCGATACTAGCTACTTTCATTTCATAACTGTTTACTCACTGTAATCTGGCCTCTGTTCTATTTAATCTACTGAAATACAAATTTTTAAGTAGGAGGAAACTTGCCTTTGAAATTCTGAATCCTTCTCTTCCCTTCAAGACTTCAGCTATCTTGTGCCTTCTACTTCCTAATCCCTCCCCATAACTAAATAGGAAAGAGCCCAATTTCAATTATTTCTACTTTACAGTGGATAAGAATTAGTCATGCTGGTCACTCTTAGAAAAAGCTGAACTTTAAACTTAACTCTAATTGTACAGTGAATTATTTCTAGCTTAAATATCCTCAGGTATTTTCAGCAAAGGTGGTGAAAGTGTTTGGATCAATGAGATATTATGTCACAGTCACTAGTAAGGCTCACCTTCTATGTACGTAATTGTGTGTGTACGTACATTTCTGTGTGTGTGCTGGTGCGTGTGTGCTCTGTGGGACTGATGTTGTAGAGGCTAGAGTCACGATGAAGTTTGCTCAGAAAAAGCTGTCTCTGGGCTTTCCCCGGCCCAGTGCATCTCATGAGCTCTATGAGGTGAAAAACCTGGCCTTCAGACATTCATTTGAAGAGAAAGTTGTTTCACTGGGGCATCTTCTAGCAGCTCCCCTACTCTGGACCCTCCCCTTAACCGTTCCCCTGTACGCTCTCTGTGCCAAATCATCAGATGGAGATCTGTATCTACATTCATTTACAACCACTTCTTCTTTTCCCTGGGCCATCACCCAAAGTTATTATGAACCGATGGTCTCTCCTGAAGTAGGCCAACTAGAGCTTCATGACCCAAAGACATTCTATGGACCTCAAAGGGCAGGGAGAAACCAAACCTGTTATTCAAGGACTTGTGGGGAAAGTGAAAGGAGGCCGAAGAAAGGAGGCGATGAGAGGGCATTGAGATGAAAGTCCTTGGCATTGAGAGGAAAACACCAAATTCTGGAGAATTATATTTAGAACCTTTGCTTTTTAAAAACATGTGTGCAGAAGGGAAAAAGGGAATCCTAACTTAAATCAAAGCCATATCACCCACTTGGATTCAAATGTATCTGGGCACACTTGGGAAACTAGTGAGGCTGGCCTGCAAGGCTTTCTGCGTGAGACTGAGTTCTTTCCTGGGAGGGAACTCATACTGAGGGGAGAAGGAATCATGCGCACAAACTTAGCCCAGTAATAGGGTCCTGGTCATGCAAAGGGAGAAGCAAGTCTGCAGATAGCATAGTGCTGGGTGCTACTGGTCCTGTGCCATGGAGCTATACAGAACCAGGCATGTGTCCTCACCAGGGTGGCTGCACCACTCACGGTACAAGGTGATGTGCTACAGACTGCCTCATGGGCTACCCTAGTTTGGAGAAAGCCCACAAATAGGGAGAAATGGGTACAACTAATTGGATAATGGCTGCAACTGCTTGTCTACAATGAGACATAGCTAACAGAGAATGGGAACTTGTAATTTTCTAGAACTTCCTAAGGGGGTAAAATAAAGTAAATTTCTTCAAATGGTATCAGGTGAAGAGGGCTTTAAAAATTTGAGTGTATGGATCTATGGATAATAAATGTTAGGTAAGAAAAGACAAACAAACAAACAAACAAACAAAAGAAACTTGGAGACTTTCCAAGAGCTAAAAGAGAAGCTGTGGCATTTGTATTTGGGTTGATCTAAAGTCCCTCCCCTCCTGTCCCAGATCCCTGGGAAAGTTTTTTTGCTGGTGTTCAGGTTGATTATGGAATAGGCAATTCAGGAGGCCATACAGGCCACAAGAAAAGATATATAATGTTAAAAGGTGTGGGTGTTTGTGCCCTAGATCAAAGAATTTTGAATTGTGGTTAGATTATGGCCAGATTACAGCCACTGAGGCGCTGCAAGTTTAGAAGGTCCCTAGAGCAGAGAAGCAATGGGGAAATGACAGAAAGTCCACAGGGCTCTGCTTTAGCGGTTACCCACAACCTCAAAACTACTAATGCATCTGTATGTGTGGATGGCTGCTTAACAAGCGTTGAAAAGATACTTAGTAATGAAGAGAATAGCAAGGACTTAAACTCACATTAAAAGGAAGGGGAAGGAACTTGTTAATGTTGATATTAGAGAAGTCGTGGCAAAAGGTAGTAAAGACAAGCTAAAGGACACAATTTGGCCAACCAGCCCAGATGGGAGGAGTATCAGCAGAGGTTACTTTGAATGAAACATTACTGTGAGAGCTCAAGATGACTGATGGGAAAAGAGAAAGAGAGAGAGAGAGATCTGATTGCTCTCTCAAATTCTTACTGTTGGTAAATTAACTTGGGAGAAAAATGAAATAGCATTAGAAGTTTGTAGGAAAAAGCATAGGCCAAAAAATGAGTTAAAGACTCACTTCAAGGTTGATGACAAGAGTGTGGAGGTCGTCTAAGAATATAAAATCATAGTCATGGCATTAAAGACTTCCATGAGTGAAAGTAGTTAGCTTGTTTCCTAGAGGACAGAGGGCCCCTAGATAAAGATTCAGAATCCTTGTGGGCATATTCCATTACCCCCAGATATTTTAGCCTTGGAATGCAGAAGGTGGGCATAAACAGGGCAGCTATAATCACCAGGAAAACACCAATACCAAGAAAAAACTGCAGGGAAGGAATGAGATCCACGGTTTTAACACTCAGTGCAATCAGAGACTTAGCGCCTCAAGGCAGTGACCAGTGAGAGCTTTGGGAACTACCGAAACCAGAAGGTGCTCCATCCAGACACAATAGAAGAGAATGTCCACCTATTTGTTACTGTTGCAGTTGGAGCAGCCATTTTCCAGAAGATCGAGGTAATAATTTGAGTCTTCCAGGCCCTCAAATTATAACTAGGTATCAGATGCTTGTAGGCACCTCCCTGTCCTCCCACTGACCAGTGCTTCTCAAAGCGAACTCTCAGGATCATCTGCAATACAACCGTCTTGGAAACATGCACATGCAGATTCCGACCCACTCCCCCATCACCACTGCCCAACAAGAGTCTCTGGAGCTGGGGCCTTCATGTTTAATAATCCCCAGAAGATTCTCATGCACTCTACAAATAATACATCTGGATTGTTTTTCAATGCCTGTAATGAAGTCCATTCTCCAAATCTCCGGCACTCCAGATTATGTATACACGTATGTATGTTACATTCTTATTTTTACATAATTATAGATTTGCAGAAGCTTGCAAAGAAACGTGCAGGGACGTCCTATGCATCCTTTCCCCAGCCTCCCCCAGTGTTAACATGTTAAAACTGTAGTACAATATCCATAAAACTCATTCAGACTTCACCAGTTTTACATACTCTAAGTCTGCACTTCACTGTCCTAGACTAATGGAACACCTCTAAAAGAATGCCAAAGCAAGACAGATGGTAGGAGACAGGAGGTAGGGAAAGAATCCAGTCCTGTCCAGGCCAGGCACTATGGCCACCTGACAATTAAAGGGGATTGGTGGAGTGTGGTTGTTGCTCACACCCTCCTCCACTGGGGAGATGCTGACACCAAAGTAACCGTCTTCAGGCATCTGGGGACAGGGGCAGGGCTAGATCTTCAATCAGAGTCTTACTGAGAAATTATCCTGCTTATCTGGCCAGACCCTAGTCTCCATGTGTTTGCTTTTGAGCCATTGGAAACTGTCAGCCTCCAAGGTAATAAAGAGTCTTTCCTAAAATCAGAAAGTTCCCTGGTGCTTATTCTTCAGAGTCATTATAGGAGTGGAAGAGGTCCAGAGTGGGTGAATCAATAATGGCCAGGGTGTCAAGACTAAGCACACTGCTCTTGGGTGGGCAAAGGCACTTTTTGCATGAGGTCCCTGAAAGCCGATCCCAAGAAAGGTATGAACAGAACACTACAGAGTCTCTAGCTAATACTTTTTTAAATTGCTCATTTCCTTGCAAGGATGGCACCCTTTGAAAGGGCCACCTTTTGAAGGGGCTCCAGGCTGGGTCCACCACTTGGATTCAGCATATATAGGCAGATCAGGAAGATTGGTAAGGCTCAGACCCCAGAGGTTTATCTAAATGAGTGACGAGGGAGTCTTCCCAGGAGAAGATTCTCTCTGAAGGAAGGGAATTGAGAAGATCCAGCTATAAAGCTTGTCACTGGAATTTGTTAGCCAGCCCCTCAGTTTCAGTTCAATGAAGGAGGTTGGAGGGTGACTAGAAGTCTCTTTCCCAGGGGTTGTTATAAGCAAAAACAAAAGAACTATTTTGCTAAAACCCTGTAAGAACTTGTACACAAATGACAGTTTTGATACGCAAGTGGAAAAGTAAAACTCTAAAAGGGTTTAAAAGACATTTGCCCCTACATTAACAAAAAATAGACTTTTTAAAGGAGAAGTTTTAGGTTTATAGAAAACTAGAGCAGAAAGTACAGAGTTCCCATATATCCCCTCCCCTTCTCCCCTGCACAGACTCCCCCCATTATTAACATCTTGCATTAGTGTGGTACATTTGTTTGTCCCTACTTTTTTATACGTTGAACCCAATGTGAGCAGCAACAGTACCCCCCAAATGTGCCCGGGGATGTGGTGGTAGATAAAGTTGAGCCTGGCAGATATGGGTGCCTGGTAGGCATGAAGCAGAAGGAAGAGCTGGAGCAATGGAATAATAGAAAAGCAGCAGAGACAACGTGATAGTTAACTGAGCTTTTTATGACTGTGTGCAAAACATCCCTGAGACCTCCAGGAAATACTTATCAAGAACTTTTGGGGATCAGGAGTCCTGGATTAGTATGTGGGAATAAGAGCAAGAGAAATATGGGTTACAGAAAAGCACAGCAGTAAGGGAGTACATGCTCCAGAACCAGACTGACTAGGTTCCAACCCTGTCTTTACCATTTAACTAGCTGTGTGATGCTGGCTAACCACTCTATGTTTGTTTCTGTGTCTGTAAAATGGAAGACATACTAGTTTCTACCTCATATAATTGTTGAAATAATTATGTGAACTTAAAACATGTAAAGCAGTAAAAATAATATTTTGTGTTCACAGTATAAACACTCAATAAGTAGTCCAGTACCTACCTCATGGGGTTGTTATAAAAATTGAAAACGATGTTACAGGTAAAGCACTCAGAGAGTTCCTTACATACTCGATAAACGTTAACTATTATTTGTGTGGTAGAAATTAAATTTTATATGTTATCAGTATATGCACTGGAAAACTAACCAACGGAGAGGAAACAATTATAAAATTTTTATTTGGCAGTGTAAAAGCAAAACTAACTACAGTTATTTATGTAAATTGCTTACTACTTATGCCTAATTACTATGAAGCACAATAACAATTATATATAGCATTAAGCGTGTCAGATTGACTTTGCTAAAAGTTTTGATTATAACATCAACCTCTGTACACATCTACTCAGTGTTCACTGTCTGTTGCTCTTGTGGAATAATCTCCTGCGAATGTAGCATGCTCATCTGCTCACAATTCTAGAAAATTAGTGGGAACACAGGCTTGCCACAAGCTTCTTTCTCATAGTCCCCCAAATCCTTTTTCAGTCCCTTTAATCCTAGAATTTTCTGTTGATTCTGATGACCCTCCGATTATTTTTTCAAAACCCTTTAATTTGCTTTTATAGACTACTTGCTATGTTCAAGGAACTATATTAGGAGCTGGAAGGGATACAATGATAATTAAGGCAGCCTCCACTTATAGTTGATTATAAGGGAATAAAGGAAAACCTTTATGTGAGGCAGAAAAAAGATGCTGTGAGTCTTCAAAAATTCTTGCTGTGGCTTTTGAGCTAGATACTAATTTAAGAATAAGTAAGGTGTTTAAATAACATATTTATTGAGATATAATTCATGTATTATAAAATTTACCCTCTTAAAGTGTACAAATCAATGGGTTTTAGTATATTCACAAATTTGTGCAACCCTCACCACAATCAATTTTAGAATATTTTCATCACCCTGAAACGAAACCCCTTATCCATTAGCAGTCACGTCCCATTCTTCCATCCCTCAGTCCCTGGCAACTGCTAATCTACTTGCAGTTTCTATGAAGTTGCTTGTTCTGGGCACTTTGTATAAATGGAATCATATAATTTATGGCCTTTTGTGTCTGGTTCCTTTCACTTAGAATGATATTTTCAAGGTTCATCCATGTTGTAGCATTTGTCAGTACTTCATTACTTCTTACAGCTGAATAATATTCCATTGTATGAATAGACCACAATTTATTTATCCATTCATCATTTGATAGACATTTGGGTTGTTTTTACTTTTTGGCTATCATGAATAATGCTGCTATGAACACTCATGTACAAGTTTTTGTTGGACACATGTTTTTAATTCTCTTGAGTAAATACCTAGGAGTGGAATTGCTGGGTCATATAGTAACTCCTTGTTTAACCTTTTGAGGAATTGCCAGACTATTCTCCAAGTAGCTGCACCATTTTTTAATCCCACCAGCAATGTATGAGGTTCTGATTTCTCCACATCCTTGACAACACTTGTTATAGTCTTTTTAATTTTAGTTTAGTGGGTGAGAATTCTTGTTGTGTTTTTTATTTGTATTTCTATGATGACTAACAATGTTGAGCATCTTATCATGTACTTAGTGGCCATTTGTATATCTTCTTTGGAGAAATGTCTATCCAGATCCTTTGTCTGTTTTCAAATTGGGTTATTTGCCTTTTTACTCTTTAGTTGTAAGTGCTCTTTATATGTTTTGGATACAAGTGTCTAACCAGATATATGACTTGTAAACATTTTCTCCCATTCTGTGGGTTGTTGTTTTACTTTCCTGTGTCTTTTGAAGCATAGAAGTTTTAAATTTTGATTCAGTACAATTTATCTGTTTTCTTTGGTTATGTGTACTTTTGGTATATCTAAAAAACCATTGCCTGACTCCAGGTCATGAAACTTACACCTGTATTTTCTTCTGAGTTTTATAGTTTTAGCTCTTACATTTAGGTCTATGATCCATTTTTAGTTAATTTTTATATGGTGTGAGGTAGAGATCCAACCTCATTCTTTTGTATGTGGATACCCAGTTGTCTTATAACTATTGGTTGAAAATACTAAGAATAAGTAAGATTTAATAGAACAGCATGAGCAAAGGTATAGAGGCATGAATGCATGGACTTCCACGAACAGCAACTGGTTCAGCTTGACTAGAGGATTGGACAAGTAGGGATATTTAATGGGAAATGAGGTTGGAAAGGTATGTAGGGTCAGATTATGGAGGGCCTTGAGTGTCCAGAGTTGGAGAACTACAAAAGATTCTTGAGTAGGATGACATCGGAATTAGGCTTTCAGAAGATTGATCTAGCTGCAGACTCTACACTGAATTGAATGGGATAAAAAATGTTATGTAGAGAAGTCTATTAGTGGAGCTACAGTGGTCTAGGTCGGAGGCCACAACTAAGGCTGCAACAATGAGAGTCACCGAGATAGCGAGAAAGAAAAGAGGGAACTGGTATGTGAAAAATATTATAAAGGTAAAATACACACAGGTCGTAATAACTGATTGGATGTTGAGAATGGATTGAGAGAGACTGGGTAAAAAAAACTAGTAAAGTCAGGAGAAGTGGCTGGTTTGGCAGGGAAGATGAGTTAACTTTTAGACATACTCTCCTCCATTGTTTACTGGCCATTTTTATTTCTTTTGGGATTTGTGTTGTTTGAGTCCTTTATTTTTGTTTAAGTTCTGTGTTTGTTTTGTTCTTATTAATATGTAAGAGCTCTTCATGTGTCATATATTGTAAGCATTTCCCCCAGTCTGTCATTTGTCCTATACAAGTATTATCTCATCTGACCCTCTCAACAACCCTCTGAGGTTACCACACTATCCCCACATTAGTTATGGCTGAGGTGACTGAGCACAGACTAGTTTCTTCCCAGTGTCACATAGCTAGTAGTGGCAGAGCTGGGACACCGACCCTCTGGCTCTAGAACTTCCTCTCTCAGGTTTTCTGCCTCATAATAAGGCAAATTTAGTAATAGTTTCCTAGAAAATCATCTGTAGTTTTAAAATTTTTTTAAGAAAATAGAAGAATATATTGAAATCTTTTTTTAAAAAAATAAATTTATTTATTTTTGGCTGCATTAGGTCTTCATTGCTGCGTGCGGGCTTTCTCTAGTTGCGGCAAGCGGGAGCTACTCTTCGTTACAGTGCACGGGCTTCTCATTGGCAGTGGCTTCTCTTGTTGTGGCTCATGGGCTCTAGGCACGCAGGCTTCAGTAGTTGTGGCATGCAGGCTCAGTAGTTGTGGCTTGCGGGCTCTAGAGCGCAGGCTCAGTAGTTGTGGCGCACGGGCTTAGTTGCTCTGTGGCATGTGGGATCTTCCCGGACCAGGGCTCGAACCTGTGTCCCCTGCACTGGCAGGCAGATTCTTAACCACTGCACCACCAGGGAAGTCCCTTGAAACCTTTTATAGTATTTTCTTTGCATGAATCAACTTAATTTTATATGCTTGTGTTTCTCTTTTTCTTGGTGACTTTAGCTAGAGATTTGCTGTTTTATTATCTTTCAAAGACAGCTCTATAAAACTACTGTTTTTCTGTCTTCTAATTCTTTAACTTTTGCTTTTATCTTTTTGATTGATTACGTTACCTATTTTTCTTAGGTTCACTTTGCTGATTTTAAAAGAACACACAGTAAATTTTTTTTTAATTCTTAAAAAAAAGGAGAGTTTTTCTCTCAATATAACAGTGATTTTCAACCAGCATGAGAGTGGGGAAGGAGGCTAATTATAATCTCCAGGAAGACTTTTTCACAGATAATCTACTATTTTCTTGTCTCTTGCACCAATTGCCCACCCCACCCCAACCTTTGAGGATTATACTGTTATTGAGAGTGCTTTCTAATAGCTGTGTGTTTCCCTTGTAAGAAATAACTCAAGTTTTAACCATATCCCATAAGTGTTCATATGATATTATTATTGTTAATATTTTGGAATAGGCATTGGAGTTATTTGAAAAGTGTGTTTTAATATTAAATAGTTAAAATTAAAAAAAATAAACATACTGTCCTCACAATTTGATACATTCCCAGGACAGAAGTCTAGCATTCATTTGGAAATGCAGCTCTGGATCTCAAGATGGAAGTCAGGGTTGGAGGTAAAGATTTGGGAGATATTGCATAATCATGGTGGTAAGACCTTGGGCATGAATGAAGGATTCTCTCCTTTCCCCCGTCTCTCTAGATTGCTGTTCTTCTGAGTTTCCTCAGATGATACTTCTTCCTGCTCCCACCCCTAAATGTGAGTTCCTTTGTTCTTTCATTCAACAAATACTTATTAAATGCTTACTATCCTCAGGCACTATTCAAGGCACTGATAATACTTGGTGAACAAAACAGACCAAAAAAAAAAACCTGCCTAATGAAGCTTACAGTCTAGTGGAAGGAGAATATACAAATAAAGATGTAAAACCTAGTGTTCAGATGATGAAAAGTGCTGTGGAGAAAAATGGAGCAGAGAAAGGGATGGGGGAAGTTTCAATTTTTAAATAGATGATCCAGGAAAACCTCAGGGAGAATGACACATTTGATTAAAAGGCCAGTGCAGGTGAAGCAACAAGCTGTGTGGCTATCTGAGTAAAAATCATTCCAGGCAGAAAAGACAGCAAGTGCAATGGCCCAGAGGTTGGAGAGTGCCTGGTAAGTTGGAGGAACAACAAGGGGACCAGTGTGGCTGAAGCAAAGTGAGGGGAGAGTAGTAGGAGATTAGGGCAGAGGCCTAACTGGGTGTCAGATTGTGTATGATCTTATAAACCACAATAAGAATTTGGCTATCACTCTATGTGAGATAAAAAACCACTAGAGGATTTTGAGCAGAGTGGCAAAATTTGATTTATATTTTAAATGGATCACTTTTTAAAGGGACCAATCATTTTGAGCACAGATTATGGGAGAATAAGGGTAGAAGCAAGGAGATCAGTTTGCAGGCCTTAATGATAATCTAAGCATGAGATAATGACAGCTTGGACCAGGGTGACAGCAGTGAAGGTATTGGGAACCGGTTAGAGTCTGGATATAATTTGAGCTGGAGCTGGCAGGAGTTGATGACAGACTGAATACAGGATGTGAGAGAAAGAAAGGTCAACGATGACTCCAAGATTTTTGTCCGGCCAAAGGACGAAAGAACTGTCCATTCCTTAGATAGGGAAGACAATGGGAGGAGCAGGTTTGAAATGGTTGCAGCAAAGATCAAGAGTTCAGTTTTGGACGTGTTAAGTTTGAGCTGCCTATTAAACATTGAAGTGGAGATGTCAAGAATATAGTTGGGGGAATTCCCTGGTGGTCCAATTGTTAGGACTCCGTGCTTCCACTGCAGGGGGCCCTGGTTCAGTCCCTGCTTAGGGAACTGAGATCCTGCAAGCCATGCGGTACAGCATGGCCAAAAAAAAAAAAAAAAAAAAAAAAATCCAGACTCAAACCCTAGTTCTTTAAAAAAAAGGAATATAGTTGGATATGCAAGTCTGGAGTTTAACAAAAGGTCTGAGAAGAGTTGGGAGGGTCCAGAAAGACATAAACCCTTTGACTGACACCCAACCTGGGTACTGTCAACAGCAATTGTACGTATAAGGAATGGGAAGCTCGCACCTTCGTCTTGGTAGTATGCTGCTTGGACCATGTTCTGTAGAGCTGTCTCCATCTTCCACTGTTTGTTAGCATCTTTCCTTTAATCATATTACTGTCCCTAGGTGGCACCCAACAAACACTTAAATTCTTTCTTTTGCTCTCCTCACATTACACGCTCACTATACTTTCTGTAATCCATATTCTATTTTACTCCTCAAAAGGACACCTTGCCATCATCTCATTAATCAAGAACAAGACCCTCCTCCTTTGGTGCTCAGTGCAAGGACATACTGGAGTCTTTTCTTCATACTGGATACAAGTAACCCCTGCCCAGTGGTTCAAATATATCTGCAAATACCTCGGGGGTTAACAACCCAAGTCAACTTACGGGAATATTGTCCAAATAAGGCCTACAGTTGTGTCATATGGCAAGTGCTCAATTACATCTGATTGATTAATCAACTAGGCTATACCAGCATATCATACAAATCTTTACATACTGTAGGATCTTCGAGGAAAGAAGAATCTTCTAGCATCTCTGCTCATCACTCTCTGTGACTTCAACTCAGTGTCCTCTCGAAGGAAGTCTCTTGACCCAGGCTCACCACTAAGCTTTCTCCTTTGGCTGCCACCCAGTCTTCATTCTGTTGCTTTGTTTTCTTTCTTGATACTGTCTGTCTGTTTTGTGGAATGGGAACTAGCCTCTGTCTGGCCTGGTAATGTACAAAAGTCTTCAAAAGTTATCCCTCACATAAAGATTGACCTTCTGAGACACAGCAAGCTCAGGCCTCTTTATCTGAGGCACAGGAACTGGCTGACTTGTCTGACACTAGTCTTTAAGGATCAGAAATTTATCTCCAAGCCCATAATGGCTTTGGCAATTATGAGTTCATTCACATCATTTTGAATTTATTTTTATGCTTTGCTGGTACTACTGCCCCCAAGAGAGTACTGCTTCTTTTTATTTACTGCTTCTTTAATTTTGCTTGCCAAGCATTAAAAAGTAGGCCTTGGTTTTGCTAGACTCTGTAGTCTTTTATGATTTTCTAAAACTCTGTTACATTTCTTTCTGAACCTTTTCCATCTTCTCTCATATGGCAGCATCTCAGCTTATTGATACTGTTTGTCAAAAACTACCCGTATTTTAGCTGTTGTGTGTGTTCTGGATGACTCCAGTCAAGCTATTTTGGCCTCTGATGAAAAACTGAACTTTCTTAGCCTTTTTCATTTCCAACCCACTTTCTGTGATGGCCAGCATCTTACTGGCCTTTGGAAATGCAGGTTACACCAACTTTCATGGAATAATACATAACGATTCCCATGTTACTTTCTCCCATTATAATGGAAAAAAAAAGATAATAGGTAATATATATGGATTAATTTTCAAATGCCTATACTGAAGTCCATTTGCCAGATCTCTGGCACTCTAGATTATGTATGTATATTTTTAATTTTTGTATAATTATAGATTTGCAGAAGGTTGCAAAGAAACATGCAGGGAAGTCCCACATACCCCTTCCCCAGCCTTCCCCAGTGTTAACATCTTACAGCTGTAGTACAATATCCATGAAGCTTATTTAGACTTCAACCAGTTTTACATACACTTATTTGTGTGTGTGTATGTATATATGTATGTATGTGTATAGCTCAATGCAATTTTGCCACATGTATAGCTTTGCAAAACCATACCACAATCAAGACACTTTACCATAACCACAAGACTGTCTGGTGTTATCACTTTATAGTGGTATCCATCCCCTAACCCTAACCCCTGGTAACCATTAATCTAGTCTTTAGCTCCATAATTACATATTTATCCATTGCTACATAAATGAAATCATGCAGTATGTATCCTTTTGAGATTGGCTTTGATCACTCAGTTTAATTTCCTTGAGGTTCATCCAAGTTTTTGTGTGTATCAACAGTTCATACCTTTTTGTTGCTGAGTAGCACTCCATGGTATGGATGTACCACAATATTTTTAACCAGTCACCCTTTGAAGGACATCTGGGTAGTTTCCAATTTTTGGTTATTCTGAATAAAGTTGCTATGAGCATCTGAATACAAGTTCCTGAGTAAAAATAAGTCTTCATTTCTCTGGGATAAATGCTCAACAGTGGAACTGCTAAGTAGTGTGGCAAGTCCATTTTTAGTTTTGAAAGGAACAGCCAAACTATTTTTCAGAGTCAGATTATTTATTTTTAGAATTTATTTATGACTCAATCCCTAGAAAGTTATTCCACTGTTTACCTCTTTCTGATTAGAGAACTATCCTTCTCAGAGTCCTGTGGAGTCAGATGGACCTGGATTCAGATCTTGCTTCAATCACTAATTAACTGGGTGAGCTTGAACAATATATTTAACTTTTTTGAGTCTCAGATTCCCTATTTGAAAACTAGGGATAACAATGCCCAAGATAGTAAGGATTTAACAACATCAACATGTAAAATACTGAGAGTAGAGTGTCTGGTAGACAGTAGCAAGTTAATGCTAGCTCTCTTCCCACTCCATGGCAAAATAACGATCAAACATTACTCCCAACATTTTTGGTATTTGAAATTTTAAAAATCCAAGCAAAGCATAATACTAGCTCCTTTTGTACATGTTCTTTTTTTTAAACTAAATTAAGTAGATTCCTTATGCAAAATTTTTCCTTGGAAAACCATTTTCCCTTTCTTCCTCTCAATTACAGACTTGCTTTATTGTGCTTCACAGATCTTGTATTGTTTTACAAATTGAAGGTTTATGACAACCCTGGATTGAGCAAATCTATTGGTGCCATTTTTCCAACTGCAGTTGCTCACTTAGTGTTGCTGTGTTACATTTTGGTAATTCTTGCAATATTTCAAACTTTTTCATTACTTTTATATTTGTCATGGTGATCTTTGATGTGGGAATTCCCTAGCAGTCCAGTGATTAGGACTCATCACTTTCAATGCCATGGGCCTGGGTTCAATCCCTGGTCAGGGACCTAAAATCCTGCAAGCTGTGCAGCACAGCAAAAAAAAAAAAAAAATTGATGTTACTATTGTAATTATTTGGGGGCACCACAAACAATGTCCATATAAGATGGCAAAATTAATCAACAAATGTGTGGGTTCTGACTGCTCCACCCACTAGCCATTCCCATCTCTCTTTCTCTCCTTGGGCCTCCCTATTCTCTGAGACACAACAATACTGGAATTAGGCCAATTAATAACCCCACCATGATCTCTAAGTGTTCAAATGAAAACAAGAGTCACTTACTTTCAATCAAAAGCAAGAAATTATTAAGCTTAGTGAGGAAAGCATGTCGAAAGCCAAGATAGGCCAGAAGCTAGCTCTTTCCCCAAACAGTTAGCTGCATTGTGAATGCAAAGGAAAAGTTCTGGAAGGAAATTTAAAGTGCTACTCCAGCGAACACAAGAAATGATAAGTGAAACAGCCTTATTGCTGATATGGAGAAAGTTTTAGTGGTCTGGATAGAAGATCAAACCAACCACAACGTTCCCTTAAGCCAAAGCCTAACCCAGAGCAAGGCCCTAACTCTCTTTAATTCTATGAAGCCTGAGACAGGTGAGAAAGTTGCAGAAGCAAAGTTTGAAGCTAGCAGAGGTTGGTTCATGAGGCTTAAGGAAAGAAGCCATCTCCATAACATAAAAATGCAAAGGGAAAAAGCAAATGCTGATATAAAAGCTGCAGTAAGTTATCCAGATTCCTGATCTAGCCAAGATAATTAATGGAGGAGGAGGCGAAACTAAACAACAGATTTTCAATGTAGATGAAACAGCCTTCTACTGGAAGAAGATGACATCTAGGACTTTAATACCTAGAGAGAAGTCAATGCCTGGCTTCAAAGCTTCAAAGGATGGGCTGACTTTCTTTTAGGCACTAAGTCAGCTAGTGACTTTAGATTGGAGCAAATGTTCATTTACCATTTGGAAAATCCTAGGGCCCTTAAGAATTATGCTAAATCTCCTCTGCCTGTGCTCTGTAAATGGAATAACAAAGCCCGTATGACAGCACATCTGTTTACAACATGGTTTACTGAATATTTTAAGCCCACTGTTGGGCTTAAAATACTGCTCAGGGAAAAAAAAAGATTCCTTTCAAAATATGACTGCTCTTTGACAATGCACCTGGTTACCTGAGAGCTCCGATGGAGATGTACAGTGAGATTAATGTTGTTTTCATGTCTGCTAACACAACATCCATTCTGCAGCCCATAAATCAAGGAGTAATTTTCACTTTCAAGTCTTATTATTTAAGAAATACATCTTATAAGGCGATAGTTGCCATAGATAGATTCCTCTGATGGATCTGTGCAAAGTTAATTGAGAACCTTTTGAAAAGGACTCACCATTCTAGATAATTAAGAACATTCATGATTCATGGGAAGAGGTCAAAATATCAACATTAACGGTGGTTCGGAAGAAGTTGATTCCAATCTTCATGGATGACTTTGTAGAGTTCAAGACTTCAGTGGAGGAAGTAACTGCAGATGTGGTGGAAAGAGCAAGAGAACTAGCATTAGAAGTGGAGCCTGAAGATGTGACTGAATTGCTGCAATCTCAGGGTAAAACTTGAATGGATGAGAAGTTGCTTCTTTTTTTTTTTTTTTTTTTTTTTTGCGGTACGCGGGCCTCTCACTGTTGTGGCCTCTCCCGTTGCAGAGCACAGGCTCCGGACGTGCAGGCTCAGCGGCCATGGCTCACAGGCCCAGCCGCTCTGCGGCATATGGGATCCTCCCAGACCGGGGCACGAACCCGTGTCCCCTGCATCGCAGGAGGACTCTCAACCACTACGCCACCGGGGAAACCCGAGAAGTTGCTTCTTATGGATGAGCAAAGAAAGTGGTTTCTTGAGATGAAATCTACCCATAGTATAAAGAGGCTGTACATATTGTTGATATGACAACAAAGGACCTAGACTGTTACATAAATTAATTGATAAAGCAGTGGCACTGTTTGAGAGGATCGGCTGCAATTTTGAAGGAAGTTCTACTGTGGGCAAAATACTATCAAACAGCATTGCCTACTACAGAGGAATCATTCATGAAAGGAAGAGCCAATCAATTCGGCAAAATTTGCTCTTAGTTTAAGAAATCGCCACAGCCACCCCAACCTTCAGCAACCACCTCCCTGGTCAGTCAGCAGCATAACATCGATGCAAAACCCTCTGTCAGCAAAGAGATTATGACTCGCTGAAGGCTCAGGTGATGATTAGCACTTTTAATAATAAAGTATTTTTTAATTAAGGCACTTACATTGTATTTTTTTAGACATGATGCTATTACATACTTAACAGACTACAGTATAGTGTAAACATAATTTTTATATGCACTGGGAAACCAAAACATTCACGTGACTGGCTTTATTGTGATATTCACTTTACTGCAATGGTCTGAAACCAAACCAGTAATATCTCTGAGGTGTGCCTGCATATTTGCTGAAGTAATTCTCACAACTCTTGGCAGCAGAAATGAATTGGTGTATCTCTTCTCCATCATGTTCTGTGGTTTTTCTCTCTTCCAGGTCAGTGAACAATTTCCTGATGACTGGTCCAAAGGTAAGAAAAAAAATTCCTTTGATTTATTTGGATTTCACTCAGCTTCTTGACTGAAGACTACACATGTCAATATCTTTTATTATGCTGTATATATTATAGGCAGAAAAACTGTGGCACAGAAAGGGTTAGGGACACACCCCAAACCGCACAGCAAACTAGTGTCAGAGCCAGGACAAGAACTCAGGAATATTGACTCTGAATTTATGGCCAGAATTTCCAGAGCCAGAAAAGTTTTCTTTCACAGTGTCAGGCTACAGTCACCCATCCTTCTCAGCGCAGGGTGGGAAGCTGTCTTCCATCTTTAAAGTGCTGGCATTGTACTACATGATCTCTAAGGACATTTCCAGCTTACAAAATGTTCTCTTCTAAGCTAGTAGTAGGATGAAAACAGCTGAAAATTCATGAATTGTGTAATTGAGGCTCATTTTGGAGTGACAGAATAGTATAATGAATAGAGGCAGTGAGGTCTAGAGTCCAATGAAACTAATTTTCATTCCTACTTCAAACATTTGCTAGTGCTGGGACCTTGGGCAAACTGTTTTACATCACCTCTCTAAGGCTTAGGTTTCACCTAAGTTTATTTGTGATGTTATTTGTGACGTTAAAAGCATATTTAAAGTGCTTACTCTGTCATTATTTTGGAGGGATGGGAGTGAACAGGAAAAGAGTTGCTTGGCCACTTTAGGGCAAATGCCTCCCAAGTTCAGTTGCTGTGAGTCTGAAGTTTGACCCGTGTCCCTGCAGGCTTACTTGATCTACTCCAGCAGCGTGGCAGCTGGTGCCCAGAGTGGTATTGAAGAATGCAAATACCAGTTTGCCTGGGACCGCTGGAACTGCCCTGAGAGAGCCCTGCAGCTGTCCAGCCATGGCGGCCTTCGCAGTGGTAAGGAAAGCCTCGGCCACAGCTCCCTGGACCCCCTGGCCACAGGTTAGAGCCCCACTCTCCAGGGATGGCCCCCTGCCTCCTCTACACCCTTGTTCCTCAGCTGGTCTCTGCTCTCAGGTCATCTCCCTCTCCAGGATCTTCTCTGTTCCTTCTCCAGCTCCTCTTTCCTCCCTACAGAGCTTTTTTCTTTCTTCCCCAACACCCTCACTGCTCAACAAACGGACCTTGCCTCACCCCCAATCCTATACCACCCTCAGTCTCCCGGCTAGCTAAAGGCTTCCTCAAAATATAAATAAGGTAGGTAGGGGTCGTAAATCTTCATGCCTCTTAGCCCCTTCCTTCAGCAGGCTTAGCAGAGAGGTACAGGGAAAGTGGGAGCTGACTTGGAGCCCAGATTCCCATGGAGAAGATAAAAAGCGGCCATGCAAGGAAATGAAAGAGCTGCCAATCAGTGGTTCTTTTCAGGACTAGCTGGCACCTGCCTCTCAGACTTCAATGTTCCAGGAGGAAGTGGGGATGGGTTCTTTACAACCTGACCTTCAGATTCTCCCCCATTTCTTTCTTGGGCTCTTTCCCACCTAAATCTCACCCATATCAACAATAATCTAGCCACTCGGTCATAAAATGTGTGACCTGAAAAGATGGGAAGGAAGAAGAGCAGGGCTGAGACCAGGGCTGGAGCAGACCCTGGAAGAGAGTAAGGTACATTATAAAGGTGGGGAAATAAAATGGAGCAGGGAGAGGAGGGTATGATGATGGTATTAAAGGTATGTCTTTGGGCTGTAACTCCTCCCTCTAACTCACTCAATTTTTGGTTCCTGTCAGCTAATCGGGAGACAGCATTTGTACATGCCATCAGTTCTGCCGGGGTTATGTACACTCTGACTAGAAACTGCAGCCTTGGGGACTTCGACAACTGTGGCTGTGATGACTCCCGCAACGGGCAGCTGGGTGAGTAGTGATCTGGAGGGTGGGTAGGGCAGCCCAATGAAGTTCACTTAAGTAATGAAAAGCTTGGTGGGTACTTGGTGGGGTGAAGAAGAGTTGTATTCTTCTAAATCTGAGGCAAATCAGGGCGAACCAGTTTGAGCCCAAACCCTACAGTGACAAACCAGGCTAAATGTAGCCGGGGATCCTTCTCTGACTGGGTGGTTTCCTTAATTTAAACACAATAATGATAAAGGAAGAACCCTGCCTTCAGAATCATTCCTATTACTGTCTCAAACACAGGGAACACCCTTCCATGCTGCCTATCCGTCTCCTTTCCACTGTTTACCTCCACTATCCTTTCCAACCCTCTGCCCTGCAGCTCAACTGCCAACTGCTGTTGATAACTGCTGTTATCTCAATTGCACTTCTTTCTGCCCCTCAATGCTGTGCTTTCCTCACCTTTTTTGCACCATCATGTCCCTTCCAGATGTCAGTCACTGGCGGAGGTCTGCACACTCTGCCCAAAGGCCAGAAACATAGTAACGGGGTGAGCAGGCACCTGCCTCACTTGGCAGCTACTTATGTCCTGGAGTCCTGGGCACGGGATTGGCTGAAGCTGGAAGTAGGAGCACAAAGGTGGCAAAAACAAATCTAGGGTGAAACAAATTTGGAGACAGGGCACTCGCCCCACCTGAACCCTTCCTTCCCCCACCTCAAATCCCCCAAACCCACTTAGAACCAGCAGCCCAGGAGGCTCCGGGCCCGTCCTTTCTTCCCACTGCCTTTTTTCCAGGGGGCCAAGGCTGGCTGTGGGGAGGCTGCAGCGACAACGTGGGCTTCGGAGAGGCAATATCCAAGCAGTTCGTCGATGCCCTGGAGACAGGACAGGATGCTCGGGCAGCCATGAACCTGCACAACAACGAGGCTGGCCGCAAGGTGAGTCCTGCACCCCTGGGGTCAGGCAGCTGGCTCCATCCACTACGAGCCCTAGGTGCGGACGGCTCTTCAATTCATTCATCAGATTGGGGAAACGCGGCATCGAGGTGGCTGGCCACGTAGACTAGCTAGAATCCTCGCAACCCGCCAGAGGGTGACACTTCCCAGTCGCTTAATCCCTGGCCCGCTCACTCCTAGCTCTCTTCCCAGGCGGTGAAGGGCACCATGAAACGCACGTGTAAGTGCCACGGCGTGTCTGGCAGCTGCACCACGCAGACCTGCTGGCTGCAGCTGCCTGAGTTCCGAGAGGTGGGCGCGCACCTGAAAGAGAAGTACCACGCAGCTCTCAAGGTGGACCTGCTGCAGGGTGCTGGCAACAGCGCGGCGGGTCGCGGCGCCATCGCAGACACCTTTCGCTCCATCTCCACGAGGGAACTGGTGCACCTGGAGGACTCCCCAGACTACTGCCTGGAGAACAAAACGCTAGGACTGTTGGGCACCGAAGGCAGAGAGTGCCTGCGGCGCGGCCGGGCCCTGGGCCGCTGGGAGCGCCGAAGCTGCCGTCGGCTCTGCGGGGACTGTGGGCTAGCGGTGGAGGAGCGCCGCGCCGAGACCGTGTCCAGCTGCAACTGCAAGTTCCACTGGTGCTGCGCGGTCCGCTGCGAGCAGTGCCGCCGCCGGGTCACCAAGTACTTCTGCAGTCGCGCGGACCGGCCGCGGGGGGGCGCGGGGCACAAACCCGGGAGAAAACCCTAAGGGTCCCCTTGCCCACTCTCCCAATTTGTCCTTGGCTTCTTTTAGAGACCCCAGTAGTAGAGGAATCTAGGGAATAGGGACCCCACACTACCAAGGCCAGGGATCCCGAGAGGGAGAGAGACGCTGCAATCTCTCCTGTACTTGCCACTTTCCAACCTGTTTCCACAATTCCTCTGCTCTCTCCTCGTGCTGTCTGCATCGTCTGCTCACCACACTTAGGTCTGAGAACCTTCTGTTCTGAGCTATTGATCTTCCTTGGAGTAGGAAGAGAATAGGCGTTCCTCCTTCCGGTCCCAGCTGCCCTAACGCCTGGCCTAGCCCGTGGAGAGCTTAGGAACTGGAAGAACCCTTCCGAGATAGGCAGGGCAGGGAAAACACGGCTTTTTTCTTTTACTTTTCTCCCCACCCTGCCCCCATCCCCACCCCCTCAATTTTCTGCTGCCAGCTCTCTGCCATAGCCACATCTTCTGTCTGCAGAGGCCCTCCTGTGCTTCTGATTATAGACTCCCCAGGAATCTCTGCTTTCTCTTCCCCTTTTCCTTCCTTCCTTCCCTGATGGGATACTGAGGAAACTGACCCAGGAAAAAGCATGTCTTTGGAGGTTGGTTCCTAGAGGCAGGGGTTGAAGATGGCGGAAATGGGAACCGTAGAATGCTGACTTGCTGAAAACCAAGGGTGCCACTCATCCTTGTGATACCATGTCTCTAAGGGACTTTGCCAGTGGGCAATGACCTTTCTAGACAATCCCCCAAGGTGCTCCAGACACATACCCACAACATCTAGGAATGATGTAAGGGCAGACTCAGTCATCTCCTACCCTTTAAAGTACCTCCTCCCTGCTCCTAACCTATAGCCTCCTAGCAACCAACTTTACCTCTTCTCTTTCCCCAAAGGATCTTATTCCCCTGAGCCAAGACTGAGATAAATAAAGCTAATTTCCCATTCAGACCCTGGTTTGCACCTCTGAAGACAGGTCATGAGGAAGGAGAAGCTGGGACCCTTCCTTTTCACTAACCTGGTTCTCAAACAGGCAGGATTCAGGCATTGGATACTTTCCTTCAATACATAAACTTCCTGCAACGAAACCGTTAATAGGAAGTTCAGCACCTTGAACCTTAATTTATTGCAGTCACTGTGACATGTGCCTTTTTTTCAGGTATTGAACTTATTCTTGGGGATATGGGGAAGAACGTGTATAAGATATAACTTCTAGGTCCTCTCCTCCCTCCCACCTTGTTAGGATACTATCCTCCTGTGAGCCTCACTTCCCTGATGGCCTAAGTAGTTATCCTGGCCTGACAGAGGTTAATCTGCCAAGGATTAGTAAATCATCCCCATAAATCTTCCACTAATACATTCACTCAGTAGCTAAGACCTTGCTGCTCGTTGTGCTCGAGTCTTCTGGTTCTCTTCTCAGAAAGCAGCCATACAACAGGAACTTGGTGAAACAGGGCTCTGGGAAGGGAAAAACTAATCCCTGACAGACCCTCTGCAGCCCAAGGAGCTTGCCAGTCACCTCCCTTCCCCTCGGCTGGTCCTGGGTCATAGGCACCGGGTAGCCCCGCAGCCCTTCTGGAGCAGAACTGATCAAATGCTAGACAACTTCATCTCACCTCTTGTAGAGGAGGAGAAAGCACAGAGGAGGAGTGGCTCCAAGTGGGTGAAATGGGTGGAGGCTCTAAAGGCCCACCAGTGACAGTGGAAAGGCTCCCATATTCCAAATTGACACAATGGCCAGGTCAGACCTCAAATCCCTGGCCTCATCCCTACACACCTTCTGGTCCCACTAACACTTCCGGAGGAGAGAGGTTCCCCTTCCCTCCTTACAGGGGACATGCTTCCCTTCAGGGTCTCCTAGTGCTTCATTTCCAGTTCCATCAGCAAAAGGCCTTTTGCTCCTTCCCTCAGCTTTGATCTGGGCCTCTTGAATCTCCCAACTCGCCCTTCATCCCTAATCAAGCAGCAGCATGTACTAACTTGGCTGTCTCACTTGGCACAATTACTTGATAGTGTACAGTAAGAAAATCTGGCAAGGCAGCTAGAAAATATAAAAGTACAATGTTGCAAAGGAAAGCTACATTCTCCAGGAGGTCTCTTAGCATACAAGTAGGAGAACTATTGTGCTCCACATTTGATAACTCCAGGTCAGTACTTGAAACATGTCATGCTGCCAGAAAGTTCCTTCATACGTTGTTTTGTATTCCCAAATGGGTATGATTGATACCACATTCATTTGCATCTATAAAGAAAACAATACTGAGCTACCTTAGATCTGGCTTGCTTTTTTCCCCCTCTTGCGTTATCTATTCATTCATTTATTCATTCAACGAACACCAGAGTGGAAATACAGTAGTGAATACTGACCTCCTACATTCATGGAGTGTAGGTTCTCTCTTACAATCAATCACCAGTGCTGTGTTCCCCTTTATAAATGTGGACAACCAAACCGGTTGCTTGGGAAGACACCTTCAAGGTCAGCTAGTGAAATCTGTTTTACAGATTTAAACTGATGCTGAGAAAGATGTGTGGCTTGTTCCACCATAGTAAGGTACCTTTGGGTGAGTCCTGGAACCCAGGCCCCTTCCCTCCTCTTGTGTGCTCTTTAGGAGTCCATCTGTCTCAGCCAGGGGACAGAAGCAGAAGGAGGTCCTGAGAAGTGACAAGGATGCTGGGTGGAGGGGACAAAACACTGTCTCCTTCCTGTTCCTAGCCTGTGAGCCTACACACAGGCAGGGCTTTCTTTTCTTGAAAAGAATCGCAGCCTCAACTGGCCTTAGCAGCAGGTTAGGGCAAAGACAGAGACAGGGTCGTGCTCAGCGCTGGCGTTGCTGGTGGTGGTGGGAGGGAAGGGCAGGCCAGGGCACTCGCCTATTGTGGGTCTGGATTGGATGCTTCCACTCATTCATTTCCTTTTAATTAACCCGCATTCCTGGAGGAGAAATATTTATGTTGGCTCCCATAGAGGCAATCTGCAGACTGGAAAGAAGGGGGAAGAAAGACTGCCTTAGCAAAACAATATCTCTAAAGAGCTCAAGAAGAGAAAATAAGAGAACAAAATGCCATTAAAATAGCCTTCTACCCCCACCGGAGTCAATGAAAACTTCATTTCACATGCTAATCCCCCACTCCGCCCCCTTCTCTTCTCATAACACCTTTCCCCAAAAGTGTTTGGGAAAAGTCTTCGCAGTCAGTACACAGCTCCCCGCAGCTCAGACTTCTCCTTGTGTTAGTTCAGGGCCCCAAGTGAGGCTCTCGCTCCAGCAGCGGCTTTTTTCTCCCCACCTTTAATTTAAACAAAGACTTCAGAGTTCATCAACCTCCCACTGAAATTCACAGCTGCTGAACAAACTAATCCCCTCTCCCAGCCTTTCTTCCCTTCAATGGGCTCTTGGCTTCAAAGACACTTTGGGAAAGGACTTTGCTGGGGCTCACACTGCTTCATCAATAGAAGTTAGTGCAAGTATTATCTGAAGAGCAAGTGGCTTTACAAACAAATACTGCCTAACAATCCTTTCCTCCCAAACACACACATCTAGCCTGCAGACATGATGCGATCTACAACAGGATTAGAGATCGTACCCCTGGCTTCACACCCAGCCCCTTTTGTGTAGCTGAGCTCAGCCCTGAAGTGGTGTGGGGAAAGCCCTGGAGCTGAATGTCAGGCACGGATGGAGACACACACACACATACACACACACACAGCAGAATGACCATAAACGCTGCAAGGAGAGCCTAATTCAGTGCCACCTCCTTTCTTCAACTCTCCTGACTTCCTATTTATCCCCAAGCCTCCCCCCTGCCTTATTAGGGTATAGGGAACAAAAACAAAGAGGACTGGGAAGACAGATAAGAGCAAAATAGGACCTAGAGGAGACAGTAATTGGGAGATGACAGAGGAAACCAAACTAAAGCAGCTTTATTGCACATAAAGTACATCAGTGCTTCAAATGCAAAGTCCAACCTTGAAAGCGCAGCCTGAGAAGGCAGCCCTGAGATGTGTGGGGCTGGAGGAAGAGGGCCTCCAAGCCTTGAAGAACAGTGCTAGAAGACTCTTTCATTAATATGGCTCCCATTCCAGAACCTGGCTTCTAATCACAGAATGAGTGGTCTAGGCCCTGGGCCAGGGATCAGGCAGGCTGAGTCAGGGGTCACTCCCCACAGCCCATAGCCTAAGACAGCTCTCAGCAAAGGCATCCCATCCACCCTCCGCCTCACCTAGCCCACCCTTATCAATGCTGGCAGTTGAGAGGTCCCTTCTTAAAAGGGTCTGAGTTCCTTCTCTTCGTTGTGCTCAGCACCCATCCCTCATGTGTATGACTTGTTCAAAGGGTGAACAGCAGTCAACTCTACCCCAGCCTCTGGGGCTCAGAGAAGTATGAACCTGGAAATATGAAGTCAGAGGCAAGGAAAAGGTAAAGTCAGGCTCATAACCCACAGAAGGGGAAAGACAAAAGACCCACAAGATGGGTACAGTCGAGGTAGACTTGGAAGTTAACGATCCTGCTCACCCTCTCAGAAGCCACGTAGTTATCCCTGGGGGAGAAGACACACTGTCCCAGGCCCTGTTGGAGTACAGTTTTAGGGAAAGTGAAGAAGAATAGGCTGAGAGAGCCCTGAGCAGATCCCAGAGGGCCACGCATAAAGGGGTGGAGAGCAGGCACTCTGCTGGTTTGGAGCTAAACCTACAGCATCATATACCTGGCAGCAAGGGAAGAGGGCTAGGAAAAACAAACGGAATCTGTTCCGAAATTCCCCTTTCCTGCAGGAAGGAGTTAAGTAAGAGTAGATGTGGCCTCCTGGAAAGAGGAGCTGCCTGGTCTAGACGTGTAGCTTACGAGCGATGATGAGGATGGACTTCAGGACAGGCATGAAGCTGGAGACCTCACTGAAGCTGCTGCAGCTCACCACCTGAGCATGCACAGTGAGGCCCTGTTCAAAGCTTCCTGCGTCCACACATCTGGCAACCTCGGGGAGCCCAGCCAGGACAGGAGGTGAGAGCTGTGGAAGGATTAGCCTGCAGTTAGTAAGCCCAACCCCCGCCCCCACCCTGGAGGCATGGAAGGGAGAAGAGAGGACTTAAGTTCTAGAGCCCAGTCCAGGCAAGATGTCTATATTCTGTAAGAAACCCAGGGCCAGTGAGGCCTATAAGAAGGGACACTGGGCACCCTTTGGCCATGGGTGAAGGTGGAAGAGCAGGAGGCAGAGGAGCACCACTGAGTGTACTTACTGTCCCTTTGCAGAGTTTCTCATATAGACATTCTAGACGTTGGGCTGCTTCATCCAGCTTCCGTTTTGTCTTCTGCAGGGAGGGAAATGGATTCTGATTCCAGCTACTATGCCTAACACTACACAGAACCATAAAGAATCACGGTACCTTCGAGCTAGAATGGCTTAATGCTCTTTCATTTCACGGAGGACAAAAAGGAGACCTGAAGAGGCTAAGTGATTCGCTCAAGCTGACGCAGCCAGGAATGAATGGCAGGTCTCCTCACTCCTGGTCTCACCCTCCTTGAAGTACTCCCTGCTGCCTTTCCAACAGCTAAGTCTCAGTGCTGTTTGGTCTTGCTACCAAGGAGATAACCTCCAGACCAGACAAGTCCTCCCCTCCCAACTCCACATGGACATTAAATAAGTATAAGATACAGGCAGCATGTCCAGGGACAGTAAGAAGAGTCACACAAGGAACTGGTCTACAGCCAAGGGATCCTGGGGCCAGCTAGGGTAGGAGGGGAGCATCATGGGGAAGGTTCAGACTCACTACGTCAGTGGCAGACAGGGAGCATCGCTGCAGAAGCGCCTCAAAGCTGATAGTCAAGGACTGATGTTCAGGGGGCAGCTCCTTCCTGTCCATCTTCTCAGGCGGCCGCTGACGTTGCTGAGGAGGGAGCAGGGACACAGGAGAGAGAGGCAAGCTGTCCTGCTCATGGCTCCCCTCAGGACTAGTCCTCAGTGACCTGGGGGTCACACTGCTCCCACTAGAGCAGAGCAGAGCTGAGGAGGGGCATCCTCCCTTGTCTGCAGTAGGGACACTTGGTATCTGCCCCCCACCCCATCTCCTTCAGCCCAGAGTCTGCCTCCAACTTGAGGAATGAAGCCATCTACCGTGCTCCCTGCTTTTCTATACCCAAGAAAAGAAGGTTTCCAAGAGGAGGGAAACACATCGTTCCTGTCATCTACAGGCTAAGTTCTCCTGGGGCCCCAGGGGGAGCATGATTCACACTGGGGACAGCAGGCTGTGAGGAAAGGACCCCTCGTGGCTCAGGGGCGAGGCACATAACTGGAGCAGTAATTGGTGCTGGGGGCATAAATGTCTCTGGCAACTAAAGAGCGAGAAAAGAAAGACACGTGAGTCTAAGCTGAAAGACTCCTTCGGCCCTACTTTGAGGGAGTCGCAGAAATTATGAATGAATGAGGGCACAGGATAGTGCGTGGGGACCTGGAAGTGAGAAGATGGTGAATGTGTATAAGAAGGAAAGAGGAGGGAGCTGAGGGGAGAAGAGTGAGTGGGGAAAGCAGAATGGGAAGGACCGGGCTACTTTCTGTACAGAACTAGAGTGTGGGTCGTCAGTGAATGTATAAGGGGTTGAGTGGGGGGAGATGTGTTGACCTCTTTCCTCTGGAGGTTTCCCCTGGGCATGGAGCATTTTCCAAGGAATCCTGAGGTCCTGAATAGTATAAATATAGAGGTATTTTAGGGGCATGATCAAAAACACTGGAATTTTGGTCTGAAGACCAGGAAAATTATTTTAGTTGGAGTCTGCCACACCTCCCTCCACAGACCAGCCACACTCTGAGTTGACATCCTCCAACCCCAGTTCATTGGCTTGAGGAAAGAGACTCCCAAGGTGGTAGTGGGGAGGGGAGGAGAGGGAGGCCATGGGAGAAGACTGACCTGGTTGAGGAGTCAAGATGCCAGTGGCTGGGAAGGCATCGGTGCATGGAGCACCTGGCCCTCCTGGAGGGTGTGCTGCAGAGAAGGTGACAGGAGGGGCTGGCAGCTGGGAGCTCATAGGGTCGAAGCCTGGTGCTCTCACAGGAAGCACAGGGAGCCGTCGAGGAGTCTCAGGCAGGGAGGCAGAACCAGCCTGTATAATGTCTGGGGGTGCCGTGGGTGGACCAGGAAGAGGCCATGTTCCAGGGAATCCCACGGGGTTAGGAGCTTGCACCCTTTGCCCTCCTGACAGCTGCGGCTGAGATAAAGCTGAAATGGGATAGAAACAGGTCATTTGCCACCAAATTTCAATTTGGGAGAGACTCAGAGCACATCAGGAAGGAATAAGGCAGCAATTAAAAAAAACTATAATAATAATAAATAACTAATACATGTGTATGGAGATCTACCATTTACAAAGTACTTTTAACTATATTCCTTATTTGACCCTCAGAACAATCCTGTGGGGTTGAAATGACCAACATAACAACCACTCTCAATTTTCAAAAGAAACAAAGTGGCTAGGTATATTGCCCACAGGTACAAAGCCAGTAACTGACAGTACTGAGAATTCAGACTTCAACCTCTAAGCTCCTCTCATTAGATAGACATACTGCCTCCCAAATCCATTCTGGCCATGCCAGATGTTTTCCTCTGTGTTCTGCCTAAACAGGTCTCCACTCAGTCACTCACCAGGCCTTACCCCAGGGACCACAGGCAAAGACTGGGCTTCCTGGAACCCAGATGGCCTGTAGTCACTTGTATTCTGCATTCTGGAGCCCTGATAAGGGCTAGGACGGGAAGGTGTCAAGAGCATCACAAGTGACGGAGGTGTAAAAATCCTTGGCCTTGGAGATGGAGCTGGAACCTGATGGAAGAGAAAAAAGGGTCAGCACTTGGAAAGGAAAAGAAAGGTAAGTAACTGAAAACAGAAAATCAACAAAGAAAATGAAACAAAATACTAATTCTTAAGAAAAACCAATAAAACTGATAAAACTTTATAAAGACTGACAAAGAGAGAAGACAATTCATCAAGATAAACGATGAAGCAAGGAACATTACAACAGACCCTGCAGCCATTAAAGAGATAATAAGGAATACTACAAATAACTTTACGTTCATAAACTTGACAACTTAGAAAAAACGGACCAACTCCTCAAGAACCACAAACTACCAAAACTCAGCCAAAATTAAATAGAAAACCTGAATATTTCTATAACTATTAAAGGAATTAAATTTGTAATTAAGAAGCTCCCCCCCTCCAAAAAAATCTCGAGGCCTACATAGTTTCACTGGAGAATTTTACCAAACGTTCAGAGAATTAACACAAAGTTTACATAATCTCTTCCAGAATATAGAAGAAGAAACATTTCCTAACTCACTTTATGAGGTCAGTACTACCCTGATACCAACACTACAAAATAAAACTACAGACCAATATTTCTCAAAAACTTAGACACAAAAAATGCTCAGCAAAATTTTAGCAAATCAAATCCAACAATGTATATAAAAATAATATACCACAACCAAATGAGATTTACTCCAGGTCATGCAATGTATATCATGATATATTTAAAAATCAATCAACATAACCCACCATATCAACAGGTTAAAGAAGGAAAATCATTTGATCATATAAAATGATGCAGAAAAAAACATCTGACAAAGTTCAACACTGATTCATGATTTAGTACCCCAGGAATAGATGGAAAAACTCCCTTAGCCTCGTAAAGAGCATCTACAAAAAACCTAGAGCTACCATCACACTTAGTGGTGAAAGACTGAATGTTTTCCCTCTAAGACTGGAAACAAGGTTAGGGTGTTCACACTCACCATTCTTATTTTAGTACTACAATAAGGCAAGAGAAATTAAAGGCATACAATTTGGAAAAAAAGAAATAAAACTCTCTATTCACAGATGACATAACTATCTACATAGAAATTCCCAAGGAATCCACAAAACACTCCTAAAGCAAATAAATGAGTTCAGGAATCTCATTTATGAGCATTGAAAAGTCACATGATACAAGATTAACTCATAAAAACCAATTACATTTCTATACACTGACAATAAACAAGTAGAAACCAAAATTAAAAAGGTAATACCATTTGATTTCAAATTGCTCAAGAGAAAATTAAATTCTTATGTTTGAAATGAACAAAACATGTCAGGAGCTGTATGATGAAAATTATAAAGTGCTGAAGGAGACAATATTGGAGAGACATACCATGTTCATGTATGGGAAGATTCAATATAGTAAAGTTGTCAACTATCCCTACATTAATCTATAGTTTTAATGCAATTCCTGTCCATTTCTGCAAGTTTCTTTTTAGAAATAGGCAAACTTACTCTAAAATTTATGTGAAAAGAATACGGTCCTAGAATATCCAAAGCAATTTTGAAACAAAAATAAAGTAGGAGGAATTACTATTCCCCATGTCAAGACTTACTGATATAGAGGTAGTAATCAAGACAGAGTGGTACTGGCAGAAGGACAGACACACAGATCAGTGCAACTGAACAGGGAACTGAGCAATAAGTCCATACGAATATGTCTGACTAATTTTTGACAAAGGAGCAAAATCAATTCAATGGAAGAGGAACAGCCTTTTCAATAAATGATTCTGGACATCCATTGGCAAAAAAAAAAATGAAACCTGACCCAAACTTCTACTTGCACAAAAATTAACTCAAAGTGGAACATGGACTTAAATGTAAAACATAAAACTATGAAACTTCTAGAAAAAACACAGTAGTAAATTTGGGGGAACTTGGACTAGGCTAAGAGCTCTTAGACTTGACATGAAAAGCATGATCCATAGAAGGAAAACTTCATAAACTGGCCCTTATAAAATTAAATTGTTCTGCTCTGTGAAGGACTCTGTTAAAAAGATGAAAAGTAAAATTCTTACATGGTTACACACATCACACATATACACACACAAATGAGTACATGCAAAACCAGTGAAATCTGAATCTGTGAATTATACTAATGTCAGTATCTCAGCCTTGATATTGTATTGTGGTTGTGTGGGACACTGGCATGGGATGTGGTGGGCTTGGGATGCATGAGACTTCCCAATACATTTCATTGTATCTTCCTGCGAATCTGTAATTATTTCAAGATAGGAAAGAGAGAGTGAGAGGAAAGGGGGAGGGGAGGGAGGGAGAGAGAGCCAGCAAGTAGGGAAGGAGAAGGAGGAGGAGGGAGGGGGAAGGTGAGGGAGGGAAGAAAATTAGGGTGGGAATTAAAGGTGGGACAGGATGAATCATCAGAACTTTTCTACCTGATACCTTGATCTACAATCTCCCTGGATTTTATTCCCCTCCAGTAGGCTCCTGGTCTCATAAATTAACAGCATCCTATCCATCTGGGCATTGTGGTCAGTCCCCCCATTTAGCACACTCCTCTTAACCATCACCAGTTTCTGTCAATTCTACCTACTAAATATCTCAAATCTAACTTCACTCTCTAGTTTCAGGTCTTTCATTCCCTCATCATCTCTTGCTATAGCTTCCTAACCACCTCTAGCCTTGCCCTTCCTAGACACATAGCTAGTCCTTCCCCTGCATAAGACCATTCAATAGCTCCTGCCTGCCTTCAGGGTCAAGTCTAAACTCTTTTTAAAATTAATCAATTAATTAATGGCTGTGTCAGGTCTTCCTTGCTGCGCGCCAGCTTTCTCTAGTGGTGGAGAGCGGGCGGCTACTCTTCATTGCAGTGCATGGGCTTCTCACTGCAGTGGCTTCTCTTGCTGCGGAACACGTGCTCTAGGTGCGTGCGCTTCAGCAGTTGTGGCACATAGGCTCAGCAGTTGTGGCACACGGGCTTAGTTGCTCTGTGGCACGTAGGATCTTCCCGGACCAGGGCTCGAACCCATGTTGCCTGCATTGGCAGGAGGATTCTTAACCACTGTGCCACCAGGGAAGCCCCTCAAGTCTAAACTCTTGAATACAGAATGCCAGGTCTCTCCTGATCTAACTACCACTTGTTACCCCAGCTTCATCTAACTCAGTCCACTGCCACAAACACCTGTTTTGTAGCCCCATTAAAATGTTAGTCATTCCTCAAACGGGCTCTGCTCACTTTCCCTTCACTGCCTTTGTAGATGCCATTCCCTCTGCCTCAAATAGCCTTCCTTACCTCTTCCTTTGCCTGAATAACTTTTAACCTTCAAGATTCAGATCAAACATCATACTCGTTCTGAAACATGCCCTGAACTTCCCCCATCCCCCACTAAATTGCTTTCTTCTGTGTGATCTCATGGCTCTTTAATCATATCCCAATCACGGCATTTATGAATTTTATTGCAGTTAATTTTTACCTATCTTTCCTAGACTAGACTATGAGCTAATTAAGGGCAAGGATCATGGTTTGTGTACCTTTCTGTTCTAAGTGCCTAGTAGTTGTTCAATAAACAGTTATTAGAAAAACAACTGAATCTATACTTTATGAAGACAGGAATTTTCATCATTTTTTTCACTAATATATTCCAAGTGCCTAGAATCATGCCTGGCACTTGGTAGACACTTAACAGGTATTTTTGAATGAATGAACAAGTAAGATCTTACCTGGTGAGAAGACTGGAATCCCAGTCTGGGAGATGATGTCTCTTGAGAGTGGGGAGCAGCTCCCACAATAACCCGGGGAAAGGGGAAAGGGGGAGACTGCTGGCCCAAGACACTAGAACCCTGGGCATGAAAAAGCTGATCTCTCAGCTGCTGAATTGGTGGCTATAAAAGTTATAATCATGAAGAACTGTGTTAAGTAAAGTTAAAACAAGCAAACATCCTCTCTTACAAGCCTGGCCCCACATAGCATTCAAACTTCAGCCGACCCTCTAACATTTCAGCCACCTTAGAGGACTCAAAAGTTCTCTAATTATTGCCAAACCTTCCTTCTTGTTGTTCTTTCTGCCTAGAATGCCTGACATCTTCTGGTAAGCTATTTCTCTTTGAAGGTCCAGCTCAAATGTTTTAACCACTGGGAAGCCTTCTTTGACTTCTCCAGACAAAGCCAGCCCCTTGCCTGTGAAGTCCCACAGTGCTTAGTATAAGCTTCTGTTATAGCAGGATAAATTATTGACATCTGATTTTCCCCCAAGAGACTGTGAACCTCCTAAGGGATGAGATCTTATTTATCCTGGGAGCTTCAGCATTTAGCATAGTGCCTGGAACATAGAAGTGCTCAGCCAGAGTTAGATGACTGAATGAAATGGTTTGCTCTCTCCATATGCCCCCACTCACCTGAGCACTGTCACTGGGTAGGTAGCTCATGGCAGTGACCAGGCTGCCCTGGGCTGCCAGGAGGTTGGCATACTGAGCGATTCTGTATGTTGTGGCAGGGCCTGGGCTCACCCCATCAGGACCCTGCAGTAGCTTCAAGCTCCTGTTAAGGACCATCACCGTCTCCATCAGGTCCTATAGGGACAAGGATAAGGGCAGTCAGCCCTCTTCAAAGCACATCCTGCTCTCCAAGGCCAGGCAGCTCAACCAATGACTTCCCTGCTATGCGTATGAGGGCACCTGGCCATAGCCAGGTGCAGGTAGCAGGTGATGATATATGATATATAAGAGACATAACAGTCAGAGAAGGGCCACTTGGCTTCACTTCCCAAGCCGTTTGAGTCTTACCCTCTAGTACATTTCTGCCTCTTCTTTTTGGATTTTTTATCTTTTATGCTAATACATCATCAACTTCAGATTCAGTTATACTCTATTTCATGTGTGACTCTGTCTCCGCATGAGTCTGTGACCCCCATCTTCTCTGGGTACTCACAGAGTATCTGGTACAATTTAGATACAGGACTTTTCACAGAAGCTAATAGAAGGCCCAAGCTCATAATTACTCAAATATAGAGTAAATTTATATACCCAAACCTGAAGTGGGAAAAAATTACGAAGGTTAATATCTAAGCAGCTGCTGCTCAGTCTCCCTTGACTGAGAAAGAAGGAAGATGATAGCTTATCCGTGGAAAAGGTCCCAGACTCTAGGGGCCCTAATCTCTTCCCTAATACCCTGATTCCAGCCTGGTTACTCAGAAGACTCACCTCTGATGTCCCTGCAATCTCCACTGCTAGCCCCTCCTAAAGGCCTGGTGTGGGGGACCAGGGCCCTGCAGAGAAGGGGTACCTGTAGAGCCATGGGGGATGAAGCCCGGGGGCATTTTGCCCAGCACTCCACCAGCTGCTCCACACTTCCTGAGCACACGTAACAGAGTCTGGCTTCAGAGGTTAGTGCCCTGCCACCCTCCTGCTCCATGTGAGTTCCCAGCATGTCTGTAGAGAGACAGAAACTTCTTAAATGGCATAGCTTTCCTGTGCTCCTCCTCCTCCTGTTTGAAAACAGGTGGGGGACCATGAGCTATGGGACAAGTAGCCTCAGTGGCTTTAAGACAACAATGAGGCTAATCCTGCTCTGCAGAGAAGGGCAAAGCTCTTACACTGAGATGTGACAAAAAGTAAAAGAGGACCATGAATGCCCTCTACTAAACGTAGAGGGATGCACTCTAGTCCCTGACAACATGGCTTGACCTCCCAGAGTTCAGGCTGCTCCTCTGTCTCCTCCCTCAGTGCGTCCACTGACTCCATGCTAGAGTCACACCACTCCATCCTGGAGCTGAGGGCCACCTACCACAGAGCTCGGGGAATTTCTCTGGCCCTGAGTATGTCAGTAGCAAGGCCAGAGCCTCTCTCCAGTTCTTCAGGCTACAGGCACACACCATATCTTTCCAATTCTTCTGTATAACACAGGCTAGCAGCTGTAATGGGCTAAGAGGGAAGGAGGCCATCAGCCGTCCATCCAGCATAGGCAGCAGGAGTCACACACACAGATGTGCTGAGAAAAGCCCCTCATAAGCAGCCTTCCTGTTAGACCACTGACTAGGGGCTAGTGGTAAGGTAGGGGTGGTTAAGAGTAGGGAGAGAGAGAGATAGGCAGATCGTCTAAACACCAGTCCCAAAGTGTGGACATCCACTTGACAAGGCCCAAGTAATCCCTTCCCCTCCTCTCCTGCATGGTGGGCAGTTACCGGGGCAATTCTGGTTTTCTTCTTGGCCAAGTAGTGCTCCTGTGTTTGCTTCAGCGATCTGCGCCCCCAGCCTGGGCCAGGATGATGGCATCAACAAAGCACTCTTCCTTCCGACAGCTCCACAGCGGGGCCCAGTTCTCCAAGCAGGAGAGCCTGGCTCAGGAGTCTGTCTATGTCTGTAGGTAGAGGCATCCCCTCTGCATCAGCCTGCCCTCAGACCCTAGCTTCCTGTCCCCAGCAGGGCCCACAGCCCACCTCCTATACTCTGCATCCCTCAGTCTCCCTAGCCCCAAACTCCCAAGATTCATTCCCTCACAACAAAGTGTAGTGGGGTGTACTGGGGTGCCCAGGTCCAATGGTAACTCTCTAAGGACAGGACAAGAAAAGGCAGGGACTCAGGTGGCAGCATCATTGGTGTGATGTGTGCCTGCTCAACAAGAAGAGGGTCACAGTTCTTTAAACAAAAAGACAGAAGGATAGAAAAAAATACCTTGGTAGAAGGCCTTCCATACAAAGGACCCATCCATGAAAATCTTCAGCCAGAGAGAGCTCTAACTGGTACAGAACCAGTCAGCATTTGTGATCATGGGGGGAAGCAGGAGGCCGGGGACAAGAAGGAAATGTCCTCAAGTCCTGATAACTCTAAGCCCACCCACTCCCACACAGAGGGTTCCTCTCCCTCAGGGTCAGGGTACCTTCTGTGATGGGGATCTCCCACGGAGTCATGTCCTGAGAGACCAGCTCATCAAAGAAGGTTGAGCAGGCAGAGGTTTCCTTGGTGGTATGTTTGGAGGTCTGTACAAAGAAGGACAGAGGTGGCTTCTTGGGAAGTGATCCTAGGAACAGAGATCTGGCTTAGTAGCTCTCTCTGGGAGTGCTATTAAGAGTTGGCCTTTTGATAGAAATAAAAGCAAAAATAAACAAGTGGGACCTAATTAAACCTGCAAGCTTTTGCATAGCAAAGGAAAACATAAACAAAACAAAATGACAATGCATGGAATGGGAGAAAATATTTGCAAACGATGCGACCGGAAAGGGCTTAATTTCCAAAATATACAAACAGCTCATAGAACTCAACAACAAAAAAAACCAACCCAATCGAAAAATTGGCAGAAGACCTAAATAGACATTTCTCCAAAAACAACATACAAATAGCCAACACACACATGAAAAGATGCTCAACACTGCTAATTATTAGAGAAATGCAAATCAAAACTACAATGAGGTACCACCTCACACCGGTCAGAATGGCCATCATTAAAAAGTCTATAGGGACCTCCCTGGTGGCGCAGTCATTAAGAATCAGCCTGCCAATGCCGAGGACACAGGTTCGAGCCCTGGTCCGGGAAGATCCCACATGCCGAAGAGTAACTAATCCCGTGCGCCACAACTACTGAGCCTGCGCTCTAGAGCCTACAAGCCACAACTACTGAGCCCATGTGCCACAACTACTGAAGCCCACGCGCCTAGAGCCCGTGCTCCACAACAAGAAAAGCCACCACAATGAGAAGCCCGCGCACCGCAACGAAGAGTAGCCCCCACTCGCTGCAACTAGAGAAAGCCCACGCGCTGCAACAAAGACCCAATGCAGCCACAAATAAATAAATTTATTTTTTTTTTTAAAGTCTACAAATAACAAATGCTGGAGAGGGTGTGGAGAAAAGGGAACCTTCCTACACTGTTGGTGGGAATGTAAGCTGGTGCAGCCACTGTGGAAAACAGTATGGAGGTTCCTCAAAAAACTAGAGTTGCCATATGATCCAGCAATCCCACTCCTGGGCATATATCCAGACCAGACTATAATTCAAAAAGATACATACACCCCTATGTTCACAGCAGCACTACTCACAATAGCCAAGACGTGGAAATAACCTAAATGTCCACCCACAGATGAATGGATAAAGATGTGGCTGGGCTTCCCTGGTGGCGCAGTGGTTGAGAATCCGCCTGCTGATGCAGGGGACACGGGTTTGTGCCCTGGTCCGGGAGGATCCCACATGCTGCAGAGCAGCTAGGCCTGTGAGCCATGGCCGCTGAGCCTGCGCGTCTGGAGCCTGTGCTCCCCAACGGGAGAGGCCACAACAGTGAGAGGCCCGCGTACTGCAAAAAAAAAAAAAAAAGAAGATGTGATACACACATATAGTGGAATACTACTCAGCCATAAAAAATGAAATAATGCCATTTGCAGCAACATGGATGGACCTAGAAATGATCATACTAAGTGAAGTAAGTCAGAAACAGAAAGACAAATACCATATGATATCACTTATATGTGGAATCTAAAATATGACACAAATGAACTTATCAATACAAAACATAGTCACAGACATAGAGAACAGACTTGTGGTTGCCAAGGAGGAGGGGGTGGGGGAGGGATGGAGTGGGAGCTTGGGATTAGCTGATGCAAACTAGTACATATAGAATGGATAAACAGCAAGGTCCTACTGTATAGCACAGGGAACTATATTCAATATCCTGTAATAAACCACACTGGGAAAGAATATAAAAAAGAATGTTATGTATATCTGAATCACTTTGCTATACAGCAGAAATTAACACAACATTGTAAATCAACTATACTTCAATTTTTTAAAAAAAAGAGTTGGTCTTTAATGGGTAAAGCTAAAAGAATAACCAGGTATGGTTTGGGAGGTGCTCTACTTCATGGTTAAAACAAAACTCTACTCCTAGCCTAAAAGCTTAGGTCTCTGTGTCTCACTCTGGTTTTAAATGAGTGAGGAGTTTGAAGACTTCCATAGAAACTGAGCACTTACTGAGAGCAAGGCTTAGGGCTAGGAAGGGGAAGATACCTTAAAGGCAGGTCTTCTATGCTACCCTAGGTTAGGCTGGCTGGGCTCCTACCGCACCTGGATGCAAAAGGCCTGTTGTCTGTTACTGTTGAGGTCAACTCCCTTGGGCTGAGGGCTCTTACCCAGCCCCAAATCACTCTTCAACCATGTGGTCACCTGCAGGGAGAGACTTATGAGTACCACTCTTCCCAGCACAAGGTCAAATAAGCATTATGCTTTCTTCCCACCTCCAAACCCCACCAACTGGACTCACTAAGATCCTTGAGGTATTTTCCTGGGAAAGAGACTACCTTCAGGAGGTAAAATGCTCGTATATGTATTAATGGAAGAGGTATTCTGAGATGGTTTCCACTGGCAGGATTCTCTTTTCTGCATCAAGCACGTTTCTGATGTGAAAGCAGCTTACCTTCTTCTGAAGTTCATCTTTATTGTATCCTAATAGTTTTAGGAATTTCATTCTGGAGTCCTTCTCTAAGGTCACCTAAGGAACCACAGAACATAGAAGTCTCCATTAAATGAATGTGAAAGACGCTCTCCTGCACCAGCTGGACATCTGTGCCAGTGTACCCTCAAATGTAGTTCTTTGTACTACCAGAAGTGCCCCCATCTCTCCCTATTTCTCCCCAGACTTGATTCCTGTTGCGGTGTGGGCAGATGTGTTAACAAACCCTTTCCCCCTTCTGCAATGAGAACTGGACCTTCAGTTGACTTCCTAGATCCATTGCCCTGGTAACCTGATAAGAGAAAAATGTCAGCTATGTTTCTAGGCAACACAGCTTGTGGCTGGTAAATTGCATCTGGACTGGAACTATGTAAACTATAAATAATTGATGTGGACATCATGCTATGGACTTCCCTGACGGCAAGGACTCCTGTACTAAACAGATCCCTTGCAGGGACCCTAGAAGCTATGCTTTTGGAGTTTGTACAAGAGATACTGGCTCTTGTGGGCCTGGGGCTTCCAAACCAGGGCAGCTAGCACACCAGCCTGATGTATATCTCATCTTCTTGCACCTGGGGAGCTGAAGGAGAGAACTCTAAGCTGCCTCATGGACTGTAACAAGGACTCCCACAGAAGAGAACCACCTGATGCTCCCTGATGCTGCCCTGCTGACAAGCTGTGGTTCCTGTCCCCTATCCTTCTGAGAAGACTGATGCCAAGTGAGCCTTCAGTAGTCTTATGAGTCTAAACGGCTAGGTGAGAAGACTCTTAAGTGGAAGTTGCATGGATATAGTAAACGAAGTCAGCTTACCCACTCAGTGTTCCAGATACTAAGGGCCAAGGCTTCCTGAAGTCCCACCCTAATGGGTTAGCTGGCCTGGGCCCTTCATTTATCCCACACTGAACCATGAATTCTTACTATGATCTTTCTCATAGTCTCTCAGGGCCCCCTTCTTCTTCTATCTTCTTCTCCTGGAAATGGTCATCCATACTCAGCTTCAGGACCATCATGATGGACAGCTCTTGCGTAGCTTTTAAATCATCCTCCCCTCTGTCCTATGGGCACCAATGCCTCCTTTGTTCAGCAGAGTAAAGGCTGAACTCCCAATTATTCCCTCTACTCTTTCTCACCCCACCATTCCTGGAGCTACTACCTGTATCCTGCTTACAACAATAGCATTATTTCTTACTATTTTCTTCCCACATCTTTTTCTAGCTTCATTCTACAGTTGATGATCTTCCTCAGATCCTTTTCTCCTTCTCAGATTCCTGGTATCGACCTTCATAAAGTTCTAGTATATCTGAAGCACAGACTCCAAGTTCTTCTCAGACCCCACAGGACAGGCCCTGTCCTTCTTTTTGCATTCTACTCTATAATCCCAAAGATATGACTAATCCTCTCACTGCCTGCCCAGTTATTTCTTTCTTTCTTCAGCTCTCTCCTCTCACGTGTTCACTTCCTTTGACACGTAAAGCACTCATCGTGGTGTCATAAGCAACCTGAAATTAAACTGACGCTGCAACTGAAGCCATGCCTCCAGAGTAGAGTGGGACTTGAGCCCTGAGTCCCACCACAATGACTTGCCTTGGGTTACCTGAAACAACTCAAAGCCTTCCAGCTGATCTTCTTCCCTTCCTTTCCCTATCTTTCTTCTCCATTCCCATCACCTTAACTGCCCTGTGGCACGGCACTGTGAAAGCCTTCACCTTGACTCTGGTAAAGTATCCAGGACATCAGCAACAGTAGAAAAAAGGCAAATGCTACTTGTACGCCTCAGTTTCCCTAGCCATAAATGGTCTCTGAGCCTCGAGTAAAGGGTGAAGATTTTGTGCCTGGGGTGGGTGCCATGTAGGAAAAATCCCAGCGGGCTTAGGGCCTCTGTAATCTGGGCCACGTGGTGGTTGTTGACAGAGGCTGGGGTGCCTGGCTTTGGAGAAACACTTCTGAGCAGCCAGCCTTCAGGCTTCCTACCTTCAGGAACTGCCAGAGCATCTTTTCGCTTTGCAGTGATGCTTGCTGGATCTTGTTCTGACAGTAATTCAGGAGATTTCCTAATCCCAGGCCCTCCTGCAGCTCAGCTGACCACATGAGGAATTCAGGTTCTGTGGTGACCTGACTGATGAAGACTAGGCGGAGGCAAGGCTGTGGCACCTGATGGGCAGGGGTGCTGGGGAAGCCAAAGGTAACCAGCTTCCCCCCACACTGGTGAGGAAAAACAAGAAGGGTTAAGGCAAAAATTAACACCAAGTCAGGATCACAGGGAAGGCTATCTATTGGTCAACCCTAGGATAGGAAAGCAGTCCTAGCTGTGTCTCAGTGGACCATGGATAGATGGACTGAGGGTTAAGAGGGGAACGTTGATGGGGAGGCCTGCAGGTACTGTGAAAATCCTTCCCTCTGCTGTCCCCCACTGGGGGTGGGGTTGGGTTTGGAATGTGAGAACGGCACAATAAACTTGATGTTTAGGGCAGTGCTTCCACCCCCCCCAAAAAACTGGAGGTAAATAGGGCTCTGTGTACATTTGGCCTTGAGTCTATAAGGCAATGGCGGGGGTGTCAAGGTTTTGAGCAGAGGAGGGAGAGGATGAAATCTAAATATTTTTTTTTCTTTCCTGCTTTGTATTCATCCTGTTCTTTTTGTATTCTAACCATGCCTGGACTCACTACCAGGCCAGGTATGTAGATGTGGAGAAAAATCAGCTGGAATCTCAGGCAGTTCTCCATAAATGAGAGTTCTAAAGCAATCAATTCCTTTTAGACAGGACTGGCACAGCAAGCAGGGTGAAGGGGTAGAGAGGGAAGCTACAGCAACTCTCTGCTTCAGCAGTAAACTGGGACCTGATCTGAGACACAGGCAGTGAGAATAAACCTCTTACAGAACACAGCTCCATGCTGGGCACACAGTAGGCTGCACACACACAAACTACACTTACAGCAAATGAAACACCTGCTGGCCTTCTCATCCATTTGGGGGTTTTTTTCAGCGGAGGTATCAATGATGCTTGGGCCACTTGCTCTGGCACCTGCAATGGTGGGAGACGCTGGACTTTACTAAAGGAAGAAGAGATCGGAGGGCAAAAGGACACCTGCATCACCAGTGTGGAGTGGTGGCTTAGCCAGGAACTCTACCTACAAACTCCATTTTGGGAGGGATCCTTGAGATACCCAATTTGGCCCACAAAGGCAGTACTCTCATATTCCAGGGGACTGGTAGTGAGGATGGGACTCCCATGCAATAAGGCTCTTGGAAAGCCTACTGCATCCAATGTCTACAGTGGAGTGTGGCACAAAATGGATCTATAGGAGACAGGGAGGAAAGACAGTTCATACTTCCAAAATAGTGAAGGGTCCTAGCATGGAGGTCCAATTTCCCCGAAATACCGCTGGGAACATCCAAGAGCAAGAGTCAAGGTAAAAGCCTCCTTTGTATTGGGCAGGAACTGACATCCTTCTGGGAAGATGGGCACTGGAGCAAAGGTTCAGCCTTCCCAAACCCAGGGCTCTGGTCTCCCAAGTCTCCAACAGTCCCCACTTCTTTCCAGGCTTATGTCCTTCCCTCTCCCGCCAAACAGAGACAGTCCCTTCCCTCCAGCATTCTCCACCAAGCCCTTCATACCTTGTCAGCCTGTCTCATCTGCTGGACTTCCCAGCTCCTACCCATCACAGAGTATAAACTGATCCAGCCATCGAAGGAGGCAGCAGAGAACACTGGAGGGTCCCAAGGGCACCACTGCACATCAAAGCAGCAGCTGCTCAGTGTGGGTAGCTTATATACCACCTAATATGAGGGAACACAACCATTAAGGAAACCTTGACTTAGGTAAGGAAACCCAGAACACATAGGTGCAGCCGGGACTCCCCTACAATCCCAGCATGGCCACAGAAGGGCCAGCCTACCTCGCTGCTCCCCAGGTTCCAGCACAAGATCTGGTTGTCCTTGGCACTACTGAGCAGTAGCTGAGCGTCAGCCTGACTCCATGACACTGACAGGATCCCCCTAAAAGGAAAGGAAAGAGGAACTAACATTTGCTGAATGCCTACTGTGAGTAGGGTGCCTTATGTATCTTGGATAAATCTCATCCCCCCAAAATGAGCAGTCTGACTTCATTTTACAAATGAGGAAAATGAGGCTTTGGAGGAAATTAAGGAACTTTCAGCAGTCAAGCAGCCAGAACCCAAGTCAAATCCCAGAGCCTGTGCACTATGCACTATACCACTCTGCCTCCTACAGGTCACTGAAGGATGGCCTGCTTCTCTTCCCTGATTGTAAGGCAGGAATTATGAATCAACATGAATCAGGCAAGCACCCATCCCTATGGGTGCTTTTAGCCCAGGAGGGTAGTGAGGACCTAACGCTCAAAAGTCCCCAAGGGGCATGCCCTTGAGTTAGAAAGAACAGACTATGGGCCTGCTTTCTCTGTTGTAGGCCCAAGAGCTACAGCTTCAGAGGCAGGCCTGTTCACAGAAAAGACAGGAGCCAAGGTTCTCTTATTAAGAACTCTTGAAGGAGGCAACCTAATCACCTAAAGAAATGAGTACTGTCCTCAGATCAGAGCTTGGGGACTCTCCCAGGAGGACTAAACATTGGCTCCAGTATTTCTCATGACCCTATCCCCACTCCCATCTCTGGAAGTTAGATGGAAACTCAGGCTCTTTTCCATAACCTCTGGGTCTAAAGGAACTCCTACTGATTGGAGCTGGAACTAGAACTGGGTAACTATGTGTTCACTGGGATAGCTTTGAAGCCAGGGAGAATGTCTGGTAGCCAAAGTGAGGCATGCATTGCCTTCTACCCAGGTCATTTATGCCCCCGCCCTCCAACAAGGATGTGGATGGGGTTTGAGGTGCTACCTGCTGTGACTCTCCAGCACCTTCAGGGGTGAGGAGGCAAAGTGCAAGTCCCACAGATGAATTACTGGAAGACGATCGTCTTCTGAACATAGCACCAACTGGGTGGCTATGTCTGGGTGCCAGGCCAGGCCTGAGCAGTGCATCTGTGAACAAAGCAGACCCCAATGGGCAATGTAACCTGACTCTTCTAGTTATGGACCTTTTTTGTCCAGCTGAAATGGGACCTCTCTGAGGGCAGGTTTTGTGTCTCTCCTATGTGACTGGGAACACCACAGCCATGGGGGAATAAGTGATGACCATTAAGCAAGGTGCACCAGAAGCCTCCAGATCAGCTCAGTTTAGCTTCCCTAAGCTTTCACTCTCAAATGGAAATCTACTATGAGGCTGAATCCATAGGTCTAACAGCCGAAAGCAGAACCCTGGCCTGGGGGAGAGCAGCTCCAACACTAGGCCTGAGAGAGACAGCAGGGCCCGAGCCTATATTCTGCCTGTATTCAACTCACCCTGTTGCTGTGATCACTGACTTTGATGATCGGTTCATTCTTCCTGAGATCCCACACGACTACCTTGCCGCTGGGGTGAGCAGAAGACAGAATGTGTTGAACTTGACGGTTCCAAGAGGGTGCCTTGATGTCTTCTGGGGGCTGCTGAGGCAGGATGTGTGGGGGGCAGGTTGAGGACAACCTGTCACCCCTGGACCAAGAGACAGCTGCTCTTCCACTGCTCCCAACCACCCACAGCAAGGCCAAGAGTAGACATGGGGCTATCCAAACCAAGCCAGTCTCGGGAAGCTGGAAGGGGAGTTTTCCAGAGAGTATGCTTTAGGAAACTGGTGTAGAAGGTAAGAGGACAGATGCACTTGGGTTTTACTCCTATCCCAAAGTGCTCCTGAGAGGATAGAGTCAAGATTTTAAAACAGCCCTCTCATCTCTGACAAGAGAGAGAGGGAGAGGAAAAAGATGAGGGAGGGAGGGAGGGAAATACAGACACCCAAGACCCCCAGAGAGAATGAGGCAGAGAGAAAAGCCATTGATACTTTTAGGGCACAAGGTGCTATCAAATTCATACTGAAGTTACCTCACGATACTGTAAGCATAAGAAACAAAAGTGAGGAAGAAAAAGATGGGCCCAGTTACAGACTGACAAAATAGGTACACTCAGAGACAGAGACACGAGTCCCCCAACCGCACGGGGGAACCAGATACAAAGACAACACTGATCCTCCCACAAAAAGGACAGGGGTGTATCTGGGTGTCCTACTCTTGCCCCTGGTCAGCTAAGCTCAGGGCCCAAGCTTGCCTAAGCTATACTATGATAAACAGTACGCTCACGCCTTCTCTCAATGTCTTTTACTCCCCTCATCCTTCTTCATTTGCCTTCCAGAAACCCCTAGGTCAGTTAATGACCACAAACCACCCCCAACGGGTCCCCACCCGACTCCAACTCTCTATTATCTGGCTGGTAGGCAGCACGTTAGTCTGTGGAGCTTTAGTGCCCTCCAGTGGTGAAGACGGAAATCTCCCGTGCGCTGGCTGCCTCCAGAATTCAACGCTCCCCGGGAAAACCAGGTGCACACTCTTAAGCAGCAGCACCAGAAGGCCCCTCACCTGTGACTTGGAGCCTGGGGTCACTGGCACACTCAGGTTATTCAAGTCCCAAATGAAGATTTTTGAATCATTGGCCCCTGAGGCCAGGAGGTTGCCCTGTATGAAGGAACAGGCCTTTGGAGACATGCCTTCCCAGAAAGAGATGAGAGCAGAAAAGGGGGAAAGAGACCCACATGCGGGGCTTCCAAAGCCCCCACACAATAACCTGGGATGGGTTCAGAGTTCGAGACCACAGGTCACAAGCAAACGCTTCCCTTCAGATCTGTCAGCCGTGTCTGATTAACTGAAATGTAGTATCTGGAAAGGATTTCAAGTCAAGGGCTCTGACAGCCCCCGTGTGCTTCTGTATCTGGGTAATCACAGGCTCCTTTCCCGAAGACAGGATGTGGGTCACATTGTATAGTGTAAGCATGCCATCATCTCCACCACCTGCAATAACCCGGGAGCCTTCCAGAAGCCCGTTGCCAAAGCTCCCCCAGATCAGCTTGTGAAACCTACAAAGAGGAGGAACTGGCATCAGCACCAACTCAGGTCCACGTCGGCAAGTGGAGAACGGGCATCTTTGTCAGCCTCTGACATTACGCAGGCATCCCCACCCTTAGTCAGGGCCTGCCTGTCTCCCTCATTTCCCAGACACAGAACAGAGGTCTCCTCTGCCTGGTCCTCCTGCCCTTTGGCTGAAAAAATGTTCCATCTATGTTACACTAGAAGCCAGGAGGCCACTGCCATGGAGCTGGGGGAGGGGTGCTTTTTTTGTTTTTGTTAATATTATTGGGTTTAATATAAACCCAGTGATAAACACTCCAAATAAATTACTTCTTAATCCTCCCAACTCAAATAACAACAACTAACACTTATTTTGATAACTTCCTACGTACTAGGCACTGTTTTAAGTGCTTTACATGTATTAGCTGATCAACAACCCCATGAGGTATTAACTCCATTTTCAATTGAGGAAACGAGACACAGAGAAGTTGCGAAACTTCTGTATATACAGTTAGTAATTTTACTCCCATTTGATATCTAGGAAGTGACAGAGTCAAGGTTCAAAATTAGGCCCATCTTATGCCAAAGCCTGAGCTCTTAACCATCATAAAATACTGTCTTCTATTTAGAGCAAGATCCAAACTCTTCTACACCTGAACAGAAGCAGGTTCCTTAGGCCAACAGTTGCTGTCCCCTCTTCCCTCTTAAACTGGAAGTGAGAAAAGATCTAAGGACTTTCCCATCCCATGCCTCTCCCATGTGTCTAGTCCACGGGAACTACCATGTGGATTCAGTGGGCCAGCCCTAGAGACACAGAGGCACAAAGAATAAATGCACCATTTCCAAAACACTTTTCTGGCTTTCTGAGCATCTTTCACACAAGAAAGAGATGGACCCTGGGCTCCCTGAACACAAGTATGGGTCCCCTGCAAAGCCCCTAGGGAAGGCATGTGAAATCCCCAAAGCCTCACAGGTGGTCTGTCCTCCATTTTACTTGGCTATCCTACTAGACAAGGATATTTCCACAGCCTTCCGAGAAGCCAGATTTCACACTGAATGATGTCATAAGATCTCTAACTGAAATTAAATGTTCCCACACCCTGGGAACAATCAGCAAAGACACTGAATGGGGCAACCAGGCAGGAACCTGTTTGGCCAGTCATTAGAGCAGAGCCAACCTGTCAAAAGTGAAGAGCTGAGCACTAGTTCAGACCAGGTCAGCATCTGAACAAAAACAGCAGAGCTGAACAAACGGTGGGTCTAAAGCTACTGTCAGAAAGGCTATATTTTCTAAGGTCGCGCTGACCTTAACAGGACAGAAGAATGTGTTCCATGCTGGCTCCAGAGGCTGCCATGTCATCCAGGGGCTAGAGCTCAGCATGGGCAGAGGGCAAGTCAATAGGTTAGCCAGAGAAGCCTTTAATAGGTCACACAGGAAGCAGAGGTAGGTATGGCCATGGAAACTCACATGGGGATGCAGTGACCTCGGTATGGTCAGAGCACATGACATACAAAATCAGAGTAAAAGGTACCTGAGACCACATGGGAGTCACCAAAGGGTCGGAAAAGAGGGCCCAGTTACTTTAGAGTGGCTGAAACGCAGAATACGGGGTGTGAAAAAATGATTTTTTTGTGTAAGCATGCAGAAAGTACATTCCTATTGTTAACACTTCATTAGTAGGGGTGAAACTGGAGCCCAAATAGCTGTGATAGACAACACCTGGGAGAGGGGGAACACCTGGGACGAGTCAGGCAAGGAAGGAGACTTGATCAATCATCTCTGCCCTGCAAATGGACAGCCGTGTGTGTGTGTGTGTGTGTGTGTGTGTGTGTGTGTGTGTGTGTGTGTGTGTGTGTGTGTGTGTGTGTGTGTAGACAGAGAGCACACAAGCATGTGAGCAAATGTGACAAAACATTAACAACTGATGAGTCTAAATGAAAGTATATGATTGTTCATTGTACTATTGTGCAACTTTTCTGTGTTTGCATATTTTTTTGTGTGTGTGTGTTTGCATATTTTAAAAATAAAAAGTTACAGAAGAAAAAAGATGGCCTTTGGCCTGCAAATAGTAACTAAGAGATTTAAGTAGAAGGTACAGGGAGACGAGTTTAAATAGGAAGGTGGGAACTTTGAAAACATGAGAATACAGGTGGAATTCTCTGCTAAAGAGCTTCTCAGGATAATGATGGCAATGATGGAGACCATATGGCATAACAGAATGAGGGATGGCACCTAAAGAAAAGACAGGTTCCTTGATTCCCACCCAGACCTTGTGAAGCAGAATTTCCAGAGACAGGCCCTCAGAATCTACATTTCTAATAAGAGCCCCCCAGGTGATTCTAATAAGCTGCTAAGGTTGAGAACCTCTGTACTAGATACATCAGACTGCACACCAACGTAGAACAATGGGGAAGAGTTGAATGCATAAAGATAGAACCAGCCCCAACAATCAACTCATGGCTATGCTCCTGGCAAAAAGAGAAAGACAAGGCTGGAGAGAATGAACTGAGACCTGTGAGATCAGAACGTTGCGCCAGCTAAGCTCATCTGAGGCCAAGCTTCATCTACCTTATGATTAGGAATATGTGTTGTATAAATTCTTGCTCCCATGATTTCTGTACTTCTTTGTTTTGGATTTTGATTTTATTTGCTTAGTGAAGTTCCTTATGAAAAATCCCAACCTCATGTTAGTGGATTAAAGTGAAAATGAGTTTGTCCACATCCTGGCCAAAATAACTGAGGAAATCCAAGTTTCCTTAAAAGTCCGAGAGATGAGGGCAGTGCTCCAAGCTGGAGAATAAAGACACTGGGTGGAGCACTGGCTGTCTGAGAGGAGAACTACTTTTCTGAACACCAAGTATGCACCAGGCTACTATGTGCCAACTATGTTACTCAAATTTACAGTAGAGAAAACAGGGTCAGAGAAGTTAAATAATGTGTCTGATAGGACAGTAGATGGCAAAGCTGGGATTTGTACCCAAGTCTGTCCAACAACAAAGCCCATGCTCTCTCTCCTCTGTGATCTTGATGTCTCTAGAGAGAAGGCAAGTCTTAGAAACAAGAAAACTAGGAGTAGTACCAAAACGATCTTTTACTGCTTAGTGTTGTCCCTCACAAAGGCACCTAAAGAGGGGTCACAGTGCTCCCCAAGTAGCTAGAACTGAGATAAAGGTATTGGAAGACAGATCACCTACTTTCTCCATGTTACTAGAGGATGGGTCAGACATAGGTTACAGAGGCCACTCAGAGATCTAGAACCTCAGTGTAGACAGAGGTAGAGTGCAGCAAATCACCTACTGACCCCTGAACTCATTCTGCCACAGCAGCTATGTCCTCAACTCAAAAGTCAACACATAAACAATGTATTATTCTCCCAGATAGCTTTCTTCTTGAGTGAGATTCATCTAACAAACCAAACATCACTTGCGTCAGCGCACATGCTAATCCGTATTGATTCTGACTGCATCCAGTGGCATTAATCCACACACTCTCTTCAGTCTATTTATAGCTTAAGGCTGTCCCTTATCTACACCCATACCAGCGTTTCAGAACATTTCTCTTTCAGTCAGGTATTTCTAAATAGATAATATTTCTCTGATACATCACGGGTTGAGGATAAGGGGATCTTCAGGATTCAAATGTGGTTGAGGTAAGGGTCTGGTAAAAAGGGCAGGCAATGGAAGGGGGAAGACTTTGAAGCGTATGTTTAGTTAATAATAAAGAGATACAGAGAGGCATTTGTTTTTTAAAAAAAAAGGAAAAAAGGAAGGAGACTAAGCTAGAAAAAGGGAAGGAGAGATTGAAGATAAGACTTAAATTTGGAGTTCAGTAGGTTCTTAGAAGTCATCTTGTACAACCTCTTCTTTACATATAAGTGAGGAAACCTAAGATCATTGATGGAATTCAATTTGCCCAAAGTCACATAGTTTTAGCCAAGGTAGCAACCCAACACAACAGTAGTTTCCATTAAACCAAGCAGAAGATGATACAGAAAAGAGGAAAGCATAAAGCAACGGATGGGTTGCCCTCAATCTACCCTGATCATCTTGGTCAATTGTCTGTGATGCTGACTTTTGAGTAAGTGACCTAACCCAGGCTGGAACGGAAAGAAATGGGTGTCTTAAACCCTGGAGGGTCTAAGATGATTTCTTCAGAAAGGCCCCAACCTAACTGTGTCAAAGGTAATCCCCTAGGTCTTTGAGAATGAGAATCAATCTTTAATCACAATTATAGAAGTGGAAAAAGGAAGCTAAGTGTACTATTTGTTTTGGTTATAGTCCCCATATTCCTGCAGTGTAGAGCAGGGTGTGAGGTGATGCTTCATGATTCCTGAATACAGTACCAACATTTCAAAAAGGGTCCCTTCAACCTAGGTGGCTGCCAAACAAATAGACTGTTACCCTTGAAAAGCTCTTAAGGCACTAAGACTTACTGAAGACTAACTATAACTAACTGAACTGGTGGACATGAATGCTCCGTTTGGTAATCTAGAAGGTTCTAATATCACTCATTTATTTCACAGATTTTTTTTTTTTTTTTTGGTGGTACGCGGGCCTCTCACTGTTGTGGCCTCTCCCGTTGCGGAGCACAGGCTCCGGACGCACAGGCTCAGCGGCCATGGCTCACGGGCCCAGCCGCTCCACGGCATGTGGGATCTTCCTGGACCGGGGCACGAACCCGCATCCCCTGCATCGGCAGGTGGACTCTCAACCACTGCGCCAGCAGGGAAGCCCCACAGATATTTTTTAACCACCTAATGACAGGCACTGTTCTAGATGCTAAAGATATAGCAGTGAATAAAACAGAAAAAAATCTCTGCCTACATGGATCTCAGGATTCAGTTTCAAGGTTTCTTAAGCAATGACATTGCCTCTTTCTTAGGAACTCCTAGCCCTAAGCCACTACTGTGCTGAAGCTGCTGCTTGGCTGGTCAAAGAAAAGAGTCCTTGCGCTCACTGTCCCTTTTCTTATCTTCAGGTGTATAAACATTATTAAATTAGCTCACCCCTTTCAGCAGCCCTTTCCAAAATGCTTGCTTAGAGGCTGAGAATATCTCATCATTACTGGTAAACCTGCCAAGGTCTGCTCTTCAAAAGGTAAAGGTACTGGAAATACAAAGAAATGTTAAAAACTGCAAAATAATGGATCCTGTAACAAAGTGATATAGGAGCTCAAGAAAAGGAGAACAAAAACTAGCTTTCATTATTAGGTTAAACCATGAAAAGAAAGAAGAGGGTACTTCTGTCTAAATATCTTAATCTAATCACTCAGCTGGACCAAAAAACGCACAAGAAGATGGAGAGTTGTATTCTAGACCAGCAATCTCTAAAGTGGGATGGGCAAGATAATCCTCTGGGCTGTAAGGAAAAGATTTATATTTTTAATATTAAAAAGTAGTACAAAAAATGTAGTACAGTAATACATGTATATTATTTATACTGAATATATACTTGAGTACAGTGAATATTCACATTTTTCCTGATTGTACAAAAATTTAGAGATCATTGATTCAGACTGTAAGCCTCATCTTTACACAACCTGTAAAGGAACAGCTGAATAATAGAAAGAAGATAGGTTTGGAGTAAGACAGGCCTAGACTTAAATCCTAGCTTCTCAGAGTTTTGGTTCTCTCCTATGTAAAATGGGAATAATGGTATTTATTGGTTAGCTTCATTTTGAAGAATGAATAAGATATTATACAGAGCCCCTAGCATAGTGCCTGGCATGTATACATGTGCTTGGTGAATGCTAGTACCCAGCCCTGTAAGCCTGCCAGAGCCATGAGTGCCCAATCGGTGCCTGACAGCAATGAGGAGAGGATCATTCTTTCGCCTCCCATTGGCAGACAAGGAAATACTGTGTAAGGCTGTTATCTTCACAGGAGCCAAGGGAGGAAGGAGCCAATTCCTCTGTGTTCAGAGACAGATCAGGTACTTGTGGGTCCAGGCTTCTGTGAGGCGTCTCTATCACATGATTCTGCATGATGATGATGCTGCTGACCACAAAGGTTGGAGTGGGTGTTTTCAAAATCCTCTTGCAAAATAAACCCAGAGTTAACTTCTCTCCTACTTAAAGATCATTCTCCCCTCACTTGTCTCCTCATGAACCCTGAGAAGCACATACTACTCCTGGGATTCCCCATCAGGGTCTACATCAGGATCTGCCCTGCATACCCATCAAAAGTTCAGACACAGTACCTGCTGGAGGGAGAAAGGACTCCCTTGTGTTTCAAGTCCAGAGAGGGGTCCCTGAAATCAACCTCAAAGATTTCCAATGTGCCATCTGTACTAAAGGAGGCATCTAGCTGCTGGGCAGATGCTCCTAGGCACAAGGAAAGTCAGGAAGAGGCAGCATATGAGCAACAATATATGCATGGATTTGGGGTATAAATGGTTAAGCAGTAGAGAAGAGGAGGAACAGGAGAGGACTGGATATACCCTTTTTCAAATGGTAGCTCCACAGAAAGCAAGAAAGCATGAGGTGCTTAGCCTTAAGCCAGAGTCCAAGGTTGCCCCCAGGTACCAAAAACTCCTAATATCCCTTTGCACATGCTGCTAGCCAACCCCAGATTTCCATGACTCTAAAACTTTCTCTGAAGCACAATAAAGAACCCTGGATACTAAGTTTCCCTTCAACCTATGTACTCCAATGGATCTTTATCCACAGTATCACCATACCTGTGGCCAGATACACAGGGTAGTGGCTAGCTGGGCTCCACACTTGGACGGCTTGCCGCTCAAGTTCCTTCAGCTTCATGGTCTGTCCTGTAGGTGGCAGAAAAGTGACATGGCCCTCAGCCTACTGAAAATAGAAACCAGCAAGCTTAAGGGCCAGATCAAGGGGAACACCTGTGGACATGAGAGCTTGTTTCTCTCTCACCACCAAAGAATGGGGCATTTTGGGGCAACACAGGGTAACAAATACATGACAGCCTGCAGATATGTAATGACAGTTCATTTTCCTAGTTACTGAAATCTAATGCTTTAAATCCTAAAAGATATTCAAATACACTGGTTGCCACAGGCCCAAGGGTGATGAAAACCTTCAAACCAAATAATCTCTCAGTGACCCTACCCAATCTCTTGGTTTTAAATATCATCCATATGTCGATGACTCCCAAATTTATATCGGCAACACAAATCTCTCCTCTGAGCTACAAATTCTTATATACAACTGCTAATCAAATATTTCTACTTGGATATAATAAAGATACCTAAAAGTTAGTCTGTCTTAAAATGGAATTTTCTATTCCACCATCTCACCCACCCATCTGTTCTTCCTTCAGTTTTCTTCATTTCAGCAAATGGTACTACCACACAGCCAACTGCTTAACCCCCAAACCTGAAAATCACCGTAGATCCCTCCTTTGCCCTTATTCCCTTCTAATCCATCATTAAGTCTTCCAAATTTTGCCTCCAAAATATATCTTAATCTGTCTATTTTTCTCCATCTTCACCACTGCTCTAGTTGAAGATACTACCATCTATCACCTAGATTACTGGTCTTCTCCCTGCTACCCATCCCTGTCACCCAATTCATTCTCTGCATAGCAGCAGGAGTAAACTTTTAAAATCAAACATTGGATTTTGGCATTCCAAACTTAAAATTTTTCAGTGGCTTCTACCACACTCAGAATAAAATGTGAACCCCTTTGATCCCTGCTCAAAGGTTCTTCTAGCCTACCACTTCAACTTCATCTCTTCCTACTCTCCACCTTACTTATTGTGCTACAGCTGCATTAGCCCTTTTTCATTTCCGGGCTTTTCCCCACTTTAGAGTTTTGTAAATTCTGTTTGCTATACTTTGACGGCTTTTTGTTTCATTCTCTGCATGACTGGTTCCTTATCACATCTTTCAGGGCTCAGCTTCTCACCTCCTCAATGAAGTGAGCCACCCAATCCAAAACAGACTCCTTTTTATCTTCTTAGCAATCTATAATTATATATTTATTTACATCTACATTGTTGGTATTGTCCACTAATAAGTAAACTCCATGAGCGCTAGCACTGTGTCTGCTTTGTTTTCCATGTTATAACTAGCGTCAGAACAATGTCTGGCACATAGTAAGTGCTCGATAATATTTTATGAATGAATGCAGACATCTATTTTAATTCGGTAGTTTCCAAACCAATTCTAACACATACTCAAGGTGCCATCCCAACAGGCTAAAGCGGCAGGGAAGTTTTAAAAAAAAAAGTTAACACTGAACTTGACGGAGTAAACTTGGGACCCACTGTGACCTGCTTGAGCAAGCCACAGTCAGGTTAGTCTTGACCTCCCCAAACCAAAGTTTTATTACTTAATAATCTCAAATGTACTCTCCAGCTTGAAGAAAGTTTAAGGCTGCCAACTCAGCCAAGATTTCCCGGGGACCTCTAAACACTTGAGGAATATTCGGACAAGATTGTACATCATACTACACGGTCACCAGTGCCACCTGCTGGTCAATACCATTTTCACGTTTCTGGAGAAAGGTCTCTAAGCGGGAGCTGCAATTAGCCGTGTTCACTTGGACGTGCATATCTCATTTAATTCTCACAATGGTTCTGGGCGGTCAGTACTGATACTATCCGCATTTTACAAAGAAGAAAACTGGCTAGGCCAAGCTGTGCACCCCAACAGCCTCCAAGCCCAGTGCTTTTAACCATTATACCAGTCTAAACTAAACTCCATGAAGTGTTTAAACCCCAGCCTACAAATTGGGAAGATGGGCTTTTAATCCACTTTGTTCAAAGACATCTGTTCACAAAAAAGGTCCCCGCTGCGGTCAGAATACCGGGGGCCGGGGGCGTTAAAAGTGGGAGAGCTATGACCACTCAACCAAGAGCTAGACAAGCTCGTGCAGCGAAAGAGGACGCCAGCCAGCTACCCTTGGCTGTCCAGCCCCTCCGGAGGATGGTCGGCCTCCCCCGCGGCGCGCCGGCGTCAGCACTGACAGGCCTTCCCGCCCAGGCCAGACGCTGAGACCCGTTGCCGACACTGGGCCCAGGCCAGGTCAGGGCCCAGAGCTGAGAGAACGAGCCGAGTGCGGCCGAGAGCAGGGGAGGCGTCGTGGGGTCACCTGAGAGGCACACCGGCAGGAGCCCCGGGAGCGGGGCGGGCCGCAGTGCCAGCGGAGGGCGAGCGCGCCGCGGCACCCTCCCGAGACACGGGAGGCGCTCAGGGTCCCCGGCACGGCCTCCCCTCTCGGCGGCCCCGTACAGGCGGGGAAAACCAACCTGCGCGGAGAGCCCAGGCCAGGGGTCTGGCGCGTCTGAGCCGGAGCCGGAGCCGGAGCCGGAGCCGGAGCCGGTCTTTTCTGAGGGCTTTGGAGCTCAGCGGGGCGCTGTGGATGGCGGCTGCGGAGGGCCAAAAGTAGTCCTGGCCCGCAGGCCCCACCTCCCACACGCGCCGCCAGGCGCCGAGCCCAGCACCCGGCTGACCCACGGAGAACGTTCCCTAATAGGATTATAGCTTTTAATCGGGCCTCCCTCACCTGTCCTGTGATTGCGCAGTGGGTCAGATCCCGCGACCAGTAAGTTCTGGTCTATTCAATTTGAGTCTGGCTCCGCGTGCAGCCTCTGAAAAGGGAAAATAACTCATTATTTACTTATTGAAGCGGAGAAGACCCGGCCCTAGCTCCAGGGGCTCTCAGTGGAATCCACTTAGTTGAAAAGGTAAAAAGCAATTTAGGCCATAAAGAGCGGTGAGTGGCTTTCTGCAGCCCAGCAACAACTGTTGCCCCCAACCGTTGGTTGAACTAATTAAAAGCTATAGATGGGCGGGGGGCGAGGTACCAGGGGCTTCCTGGAAGGTTTCAGGGACGAGACAGGTGTCATACGTTGAGGCTTTAAGAAGATAGGTGAACTCCCAGCGAGGAGGAAGGTGCCCAACCGGCTAATAGCGCCCTGGTGTTTCCCATACCATGAATGAAAAGGACTACCGTTGGGGGAGTGGGCTGGATTCAGATTGTGGAATACCAATTCAACTCTGCAGGTAATTGGGAGTTACTGAAAATTATGGACAGATATGCAATAAGATTATATCAGACTAGCAATATGGATCACCATGCAGAGAGAACAGAGCTGGAGGCGGGGAATCAAATTAGGAGACTGATAGAACAATCCAGGTACCAGGTGATGAAAGCCTGGATTAACATAGTGGCAATGATTGTAAAAGAAAGCTGGACAGGCTCTTGTGACTGATAAAAAGTTGGTGGGGGGGTGATCATATATATTTTTTGTATTGATTGAGGGAATTATGGCATTTCCAAATAAAATGTTCTGTAGGCAGCTTTACATCTTAGACCTAAGTTATTTGATTTAAATTTTTAATTTAATGCATGAATTCTACCACCATATTCCAGCCTGATATACCCCCAAAGATGGTGAGCTGGTTATCTTATGACTTATGACGTGGCCCCAAGTCATTGTGACACAGCTCTAGATTTCCTTTTCACGTGGACATGGGAGTTTTGAACTCAGGATAGGAAAGAATTTAGGGCATTAGTGGTGCCTGCCCACTCTACGTACTATTTCTTGAACTTCTTAGCACAACAGTGCATGAGAAACAGGGTTGAAAACTGAACCTCAGGCAACACCTCGAAGTAGGGAATGAGGCCGAGGTGTCACTGGAGTGCTCTGAAAGAAATGTGAACCAAAGGCATAAGGTCACAGTTTCAAGTAGGACATGATTTTTTTTTTAAAAAAGTAAAAAAAGTGCACCTTTCTCTCAACTCAGACACCTTAGAAATTCTTTTCACCTCGTTTTACAAATGCCAGTCTCCTCTTCTACGTAACTTCTTGAAGGCAATTATTTTATTGTTCAACTTTATATCCCCAGGACCCATCACTGTCTGATATATATTAGGCAGACAGACGTTTGTTAAATGATTATCAAATGCTCTAAAGGACAGAGAATGAAAACGTATAAAAAGCAGTGGAGACCTTCAAAGAGAGGCATTTCAGTAGAAGTACCCACTCCCTGATCTCATAAAGGTCTTTCACTGCCTGAATACCACTAAAGGACCCCTTATCTAGCATGAATGGACTTGCTTCTACAGATCATGTTGAATGTATGTTTTATGAGACAGGTTTTCTTAAATTTCTTAAATTACAACGATATTGCCTGAAAACCAAGGAAGTCCCAAATACATATCCTTATAAGAGATACAAGATTAGAGGCAGGGCTTCCCTGGTGGCACAGTGGTTGAGAGTCCGCCTGCCGATGCAGGGGACACAGGTTCGTGCCCCGGTCCGGGAAGATCCCACATGCCGCGGAGTGGCTAGGCCTGTGAGCCATGGCCGCTGAGCCTGTGCTCTGCAATGGGAGAGGCCACAACAGTGAGAGGCCCGCGTACCGCAAAAAAAAAAAAAGATTACAGGCAGTCACAGCCCTAGGCCAGTCCCAAAACACCTATTTATCCTATAATATACTTGAAACATGTTAGAGTATTGTTTTTTAGCTAACCACTTATTATTTAAAAGGTTTTTTATGGGAAATAAATCTTGTTCCAACTTGAGAAGTCAGGAACGTATCTTCCTTCTTCCACAATCCTGTAGATGGGGAAAGGAGCTACCCTTACCACCTGCTGTACAACTGGAACCCTCAACTACTTTTCCCAGTGAAATTAGCAAATCAACATCTTCTTGTGCTTAAGCAATGGCTATTCCTGGGGAAATGAGGCACAGATACCACAGTACTAAGTTTTATTAGCAATTTCATTAAGGTAAAATTTCTAGGATTGAGGGAGTCAGTTAGGGGGCACGAAGCCCACGAAGCCTCCTCAGATCTCATAGTGAACCACCGGCTCAGGTTCTTTGTTGGGATCGCCACCTCGTTCCAGGTACAGATTATTGTAAGGATACTGCTTTGGTCCCTAAGAAAAAAACACAGGTCAGCAAGAACGACATATATCTATGTAGCCAATACCTGGCTACACCCCACTCTGAGTGAAGAATCACGCACAGTAAATGGGTACTTTGGTCAGACCCAGCTGGGCTAGAACAGCAGGGACAGCACTCCTCTTCCCCGCTCAGCCCAAGGCAGAGAGAAAGCCTAGATTGTAAGAGAAGTGGTGCCTACACTGTTTGTGTGTGTGAGAGTGACAGTGAGGGAGGGAGGGAGGGAGGGAGAGAAAGAGAGAGGGTGAAAGGGAGAGTGTGGGGGAGAGCTTTCTAAATGAGATGATGCATCCATCCATCCCACTCTCTCGGGGTCGAGACAGACTCAATCTCTTTTAAGTCACTCAGCCTCTAATGGTTCCACCACTAAAGTGGCCTAGCAAATGAGGCGTGCAGGAGCAGCAGTGGGGGAAAGCACGGAGAAGACACGGCTGGGATGTGCTTTAGGGGCTGCTGGCTTTACCAACAAACAGCTGTCAGAGAACACAGCTCAAGGGGAGGAGAAAAGGGTGATGTGCTTACAGAACTGAAAAATGGAAGAGCCACACTGTGTTTCTTGCTCTCCTGAAGTGAAGTTAGCGTTTACACCAGCCCTATGTGCACTCTCCAGCCTGGGGCCCCTGGGGCTCAGTAGGAAGGCTTGTGTCAGTGCACACAGACACACACGCTACCGTTAGGACATTGATTATCTCAGCACAGGTAGCACTGCGCAGCCAACTGCAAACACGGAAGCTTCCTGCTTTCAGTTCCTTTCCTCACAATCTACCCTGTAGACTACTCCCAAATTAATCTTCCTAAAAACCTAGACTTCATTATGGCATTCTTCTGTTCAGAAACCCAACATGGCTCCCTGCTGCCTACAGGCAGACCAAGTCATCCCTGTACCCCCAACCCTTAGCACTTTCTATACCCGGTGCGTGATAGGGGCTTCATAAATATTTACTGAATTAGTGCATTACTATACCATCAAGTCCAGATCCCTTAGCCATGCAACCTATCTGATCAAACTCACTTCACAATATTTTTTCTAACACAGCAGTTTCAACAACTGATTTCCCAGGACATCAGAACTTGTTAAATATTGATTCTAGAACCCCATTCTGGAATTACTGAATTAGGCTCTCCAGGCAGTGGAGCTCAGGAATCTGGATTTTAGTAGCTCTCCAGGTAACCAATGCAGCTGGTTATCTAGGAACTATTTATAAGCCTATTTCCGCTCCAGCTAACTCACTGTCCTCTTCCTTCATTCTATTTTCTCTTGCCCCAAGTGTTCTCTTCAACTTCTCCCCACCATCTAAAATATATATATTTTAGCATCTAGCATAATCCTTCTTCTTAACAGCACCTGATACCCCCAGCATACATTCACTACACACATATATACACAAAAACTGTGCCAAATTCCTATATATATGTTCCAATGTTACTCATGTCATATATCTAAATTTTCTTCTTATCCAAATTAAATGCCCTTAAAGCTAGACAGTATATTCTTTCTTTTTTTAAATTTATTTACGTGTAGTTGATTTACATTGTTTGTTAATTTCTGCTGTACAGCAAAGTGATTCAGTTATACATATATATACATTCTTTTTCATATTCTTTTCAATTATGGTTTATCACAGGATATTGAATATAGTTCCCTGTGCTGTACAGTAGGACCTTGTTGTTTATCCATTCTATTTATACTAGTTTGCATCTGCTAATCCCAAACTCCCTACCCATACCTCCCCTACCCCCACTTAGCAACCACAAGTCTGTTCTCTACAGACAGTATATTTTCTGTGTCCTTTACATTCTCTGAAATCTAACTGTCCATGCTTGCAGTAAACATTTAATTGCTTCCAGTACCCTATAGAAGTGCCCTTCACACCAACAAAGGATGAGCTTTCAACTCGAGATTCCTTGACTCTACCTTAAAAGATCACTTGCTAAAATATTATTGTTAAGTACAGTTCCCAAAATGGCAACTCTAAAGACTAGCTGGCTTCTCCATTCTCATTCCTCACCTAGTCCTACAGTTTCTACTCATTCAGACCGACCCAAGATGCAGGCAGGAGCAATGCTCTGGTACTTGTACCAGGCCAGTGGGTAAGACCCTCTATAGGCCTTACCAGGAAGTCAAGCTTGGTATTGGCTGGATCCCTACTCCAGAGACTTTATTCCCTCAGGAAACAAGGCTAAGTAAGTGTGGTTGAGGGAGCACTTCTCAGATACTCACCACAGGCTGGTAGGTGGGGTAAGTCTCCCCCACCCAAAACATGAACAGCATGAAGGCCACGAAGCCGAAGAGGTGCTTACACATGAGATTCCAAGAAACAGGAGTGGGGGACGTGTCCACACGGTTCCTGATATACATGTCTAGGTCCCAGTGCATCTGAGACAAAAAGGCAGATCACTGTCACATACTGCTCTTCCTGCAAAAGGCATGCAGTGCAGAGTGATTAGAGCCTCACAGAAGGCTTGAAAGGCATTCTACTGCCCTGGGCAATATTCTGAGAGCCACATCTGAGATACTGTGGCCCACAGGACTGGATGCTGGCTTATGTCTAGGTTCTGCTGACCAGAGACAGCTCAATAATAGAAGTTCACAACTCTTACAATACAGAGCTTTGACTCTTAAAATACAGAGCTTTGATTACTCCCAGACATCCCATTCCACACACCACACAGGGAACATCAGATCTCAGATTGCTGGACGTCACTTCCTTGGGCAGAAAAACTTTAGTGTTTCTTGGGCAGAAAAGTGCCATTTGAGCTACAGAAGACATAGGGAAAAGGAAGGAAGGTGAAATGGGATATGGTTCTCTCACCGGTTCACCCCAGTTCAACCGCAGGTCTGGGTGGTCCCAGTCATACCATGGCTCCCTCTCCTGCTGTGAGCGGTCAGGAAGCTTCGGGTAGTCACCATACCTGAGAGACAGCAAGAACTTCTGGACAGGGCTCTGAGCAGCTTCACTCAGACAATTCACAGTCTCCTCATCTCAGAGATGAAAAACCAAGTGATAGAAATAACTGCCTCCCCTAAGGACAGAGGAACTGACCTCCAAATCAAGATCTCAATTTTTTTCCCTGAGGTGTACATACTGAGAAATGCTGAGTTAAAGGGCCACTGGTAAATATCCCAAATTTCCCCCCAAAAAGACTGTCAGTTTCCATTCCTACAAACGGTATAAAAGAGATCCATTTTCCTGAATGCCTTCCAATACCAAATTTATCATTAATAAAACAAAATAAAATGTTGATAAGCGAAAAAAAATCTCAATTTTTACTCACTAAGCACAGAATAACCGAAGAAGTCCAAATTGTCAATGAAAATTTATGTCAAACTGAAACATTTTACCATATGTAAGCTTTTCTTACCTTCTTTCAATAGAAAGAAGAAAAGTCATGCAATGTTATAATATTAGTGCTGGAAGGAAATTTAACAATCAATCACTCTGTTTCCCCCATTAGACAGAAAAAGAAACTGAAGTTTAAAGTCTGAACCTAAGATCACCCAGTTAATTGGAATAAAAACAAAAGGGTACAGATTAGAAAAGCACTTTTCATAGCAACTGTGTTTCTCAACCACAGAGTTGACATACAACTCCAAGTCTCAAACACCTCATGGGTCTTCATGATAAGCTAGATTTTTTCCCCAAAACCAGGTTCAACTGCTATCGAGGCTGCTCTTGTCCACAACACAATAAAAGACATAGGAAATGATGACAACTAGACATGTGTCACAGAAAGTGATTGGAAAACAACAAGATGAATAGGAGCTGCTGAAACCACGGCTGAAAGAGTGATGCTAGGACAGAAAATGTGGATGATGGTAATCAACTCAGACAATTAACCACAGGGATGTTACGGGGGTGCGGGGGCAAAACCATCAACTGGAGTAAGGGAGTGACTATTTAATCTGCTTTAAAATTGCTACGACTTCCACAGCGCTAACTGCAAAATATTTCTTAAAAGAGAGATATACATGATATAGAGTACTCCATCTACAAATAAGGGTCTCATGACAGGAATCCAGCTCCATCCTGGTCACGTGCCTGGATGACAGCACCTGAGCCCAGCAGATGCTCAATCTAAATGAAACCTTGCGCTCTGGATGGAGCCAAAGAAGGTTCCTGCTATTCAAAGGTCCTCAAGGGAGCTATTTAAAACCTCAGCTTCCTCATTTGAGGAAACAGCCTGAGCCAAGGAGAAAATTGAAGTCCTCTTGGCTGCAGCTGCTAACCCATCCCCTCCCACCTCCCTCCACGGAGAAAAGCGCCCATACCGTTGACTCTGAGGGGTCACGAAAAGGTTCGGGGAAAAGGTTCAGAGTAGAGCTACCCAACCCAACCGAACTTCTCCCATCACTACCCAGGTGCGAGCAGACCCTATCTCACCCCATGCCATCATCTGGGTACGGCTCGTAGTCTTCCACCCGCATATTATACTTCTTGGCTGCAGCAGCCCGTTCTTCTGGGGTCCTGGGATAGGGTCCCGGGAGCATGTCCTTGGTAATGTGGGAGGCTGGAGAGCAGATGAGGGCACGTCAGAAGTGACCCCATTCCTCCTGCCACTCTGAAGGCTTCAAGCTGCGGTGGCTGCAGAGACCGAAGCCCGAGGCTTCGAGGGACCAGCAGACCCTCCACCTGTTTTTCTGAATACACCAACTCCACCTCCGCCCTTGCCCGGACTCGCCCGCCGCGGTATCCAGAATACCCACCCTCCGTCCGACACACCAAACCTCAGGCACCCCTCTCCCACACTGACGCCTCGCCCGTTCTCTCGGACCTGTCCGTGCACCCATCGGCACCACGTTTCGGGATGCCCCTTGCAGCCATCGGACTCCCAGAACCCCCGCCCTGGCCGCCGCCATCTTCACCTTCTTCTCGTTTCACCCCGCACATGCGCAAAGACCTTGTCACGGCGGCTGAGCCGGGCCAAACACGGCAAGGGAGAAAAGTCTTAAAGATTCAATAAGGGCGGGGCTTAAACGGTGCTAGGAAGCCAGAGAGAAGAAGAGCGGTTGGATAGAGGCAGAGAGGGAAAGCGGGAAGGAGAGAAAAACAAGCAGGTCACTGCTTTGACATTTCAGATTGTTATGTCCCTTTTCTACCTCAGCTGGCTTAGACGCATCCAGGGATAACGGGCACTCAGAACCTGAGCATCTCAGGTGGACAGCTGACCCACCTACCCCAGGACCAGTACAAGTAAAAGGAGCCTATCAATCTCTTTTCTGACTGCTTGCCTTTTTCCTCTCCTTCACTGGAAGTTCCTCCTTCCATCCCCAAACGTGATCATTCTTCAAATTCAGCCCTTGGTCTTGTTTGTTCTTGTTTTGTTTTCCAAATTAGTTATCTCCTTCAGTTACATGCACGGTGCAACACACAAATTGGCCCAGAACTGGTTCTTTTTTTGTTGTTTTATTTTGGCCGCGCGGCTTGCGGGATCCCAGTTCCTCGACCAGGGATTGAATCCGCGCCCTTGGCAGTGAAAGCGCTGAGTCCCAACCACTGGACCACCAGAGAATTCCCCCAAACTGGTTCTTCAGTTTCAGTCTCGTGTTTACATCCGAATGTCCCAGTCACCTCAACCCAACAAGTGTAAAACCAATCCTATCATCTGAACCCACCTCAGATTTGCTAGAATTCGCTCAGATTTACTAGGACTTGGATAAATACATTTCAAGCCGAACCACAATTAGTTAACACTAGCCTAACAAAAGAATTGGGGGGGGGCATTATTGTTCGCATATGAATATGTGTTCATTTTATCTATACAAGTATGATTTGCATAATTTACAGTACAAATATGCACATATTTCCAGGAAGTTTTAGGGTGATCACTGTTTTGGAGTAGAATCCATTATTACAGACATTCCCAAATATATATCAGAGCAATAAAAACTGATATATACTATTCAGTATATGAATTTGGGGGAGAACTACTTTGCAGCAACTTGCCCTCTTATAAATGAGAATCGAATGGATGTTCAGAATGGTTGGACGACCATGCATTCAATCAATAGCAAACACTGATCTAATTCGGTCAAGATAAACAAAAATGCCTTTAAGTAGGTGAGATGGTGACACAGGAAGAAAAATCAAATGGTGCCAAGCAAAAGAAAACTGTCTTTGATTTCGAAAGAATTCAAGTTGCCATATATCTTTTGCCGAGGCTTTCGGAGCAACCTTTACCCAACACTTATCTATCGGACAGTTGTTTTCCTTCTGACTTCCTTGGGTGGGTCAAGTTTGCGTCTCTCTCCATCCATCAGTGTAAAAGTTAATGCCCCACTAAACTTGCCTCCTTCTTTGCCTGTTGTGTAGGCCTGGGCACACTGAGGCAGCAATAATTTGTGAATTGGTTAACCCGATGATCACCCCTATTCAGTGGGACTAACGTCTAGTCCCAGGTCTTCGGGGGCGGAGCGTAGGGTGTAGAGCTATAGGTTACCATTAGGAGGCGCTCGCCCAGGGCTCGGCCCCGCGTAAGAACGCAGAACGCTCTCTCTCGCAGCCTAGCTCTATGGTTTCCGTTGTGTTTTCCCCGGAATAGGCGGAGCTTCCGCTTCCGGTGGGCCGTCCCTAGCGGCGGAGATGGCGGCGACTGCGGCGGAGGCTGCGGCCTCGGGCTCTGGAGAACCCCGGGAAGAGGCTGAAGTCCCCGGCCCCTCCTGGGATGAGTCCCAACTGCGCAGTTATACCTTCCCGACCCGGCCCATCCCGCGTCTGAGTCAGAGCGACCCCCGGGCGGAGGAGCTTATCGAGAATGAGGTAGGGGGCGGGGCCGCGTCGAAGAGGGGGGTGGGGGTGGGGGATGGGGGAAGGGACCAGGTTGGGAGGAGAGGTCAAAGGTGAGTAGTGATGGAAGGGAGGGGTTGTGGACTAGGCCGGGTTGTGGACTAGGGCCTAAGGGGAGATGGAGAGGGAAGCGAGGAAGAATGGGACTTGCGGGGTTCGTGCTGGTTAACGAGAGAAGTAATTTTGAAGTTGGGAAGTATTGGAATCTTGGGACAAGAACCCACTAGGTCCTTGGGACTTCATTTGTTTTTTCCACTTAGGAGCCTGTGGTCCTGACCGACACAAATCTTGTGTATCCTGCCCTAAAATGGGACCTTGAATACCTGCAAGAAAATATTGGCAACGGAGACTTCTCTGTGTACAGTGCCAGCACCCACAAGTTCTTGTACTATGATGAGAAGAAGATGGCTAATTTCCAGAACTTTAAGCCTAGGTCCAGTAGAGAAGAAATGAAATTTCATGAGTTTGTTGAGAAACTGCAGGATATACAGGAGCGAGGAGGTGAAGAGAGGTAAATTCCCAGGTCGTGGTTTTCCATTGGATCTAGGACATCTATTTTCCTTTCCTTTACTTATCTGAGGATAAGTTTTCTAGCTTGAGGGATGATGGAATGACTAGACTTGAACTGTGATTCTCAAGTTTGTTGTCTTCATGAAGTGAGAGTCACAGTTGCCTAGCAGAGTCAGGTAGGTGAATGAAGTGAGTGAAGTTGTTTGGGTGAAAGCTGTGATGAAGCTGAAAGCATATGCCTTATTCAAAGTGCGAAGTCTTTACTTGATTCTTGTTTTCATTTTGGAGTGCAGTCCAGGGTTGCCAGATAGTCTGATATTTTTCAAGAGAAACCAGAAATCGGTGTTTTTATTTAAAATCTTTTTGACTTTTAAATGTGGGCAGCTAATGCATATTTTTTAAAATGCTGCAAGAGGCAAATTTAAAATATCTGTCAGTAGATTTCCTGAGATTATGGGTTTGCAGCCTTTGTCCTAAAATATTTGAGTGGTGGCAGTGCAGGCTGAAAAGTTGTATAGGTGAGAATATTGATGTGTTGTGTTGTATTGATGATAGCAAACACAAGACATATACACACACGGGAGTGACTCTTTCTCTCCTCCTTTATCTTTGTTTATGAGGGCAGCCTCTTATGTAGGTCCCAGACAATATTCAGGCCCACAAAATAACGTTGTCTTTGGGGAATTGCTGTTACTGAGTACTTGATGGTGAATGACTATCTCCGTCTCACATTTGGTGCCCAACCCGGGGCTTTTCTTCACTCTCCAGCCTCAGTTCTCTTCCTGACTCTGTTAGCAGTATGTGGCAGAGTGAAAGGATTTGAAACATAGTTTTTAATTTTTTTTTTGGCTTCTTGACTCTTAGCTATTGTCATAATGATGGAACTTTGACTGGAAGAGTTTCCAGAATCTGAAATGGCTGATTTGTTCTTTATGTCTTATAGAGACTGGTTCAGTTAAATCATCTCATGCATAATGTTCTCAAATTTACCACAGTGCATGCGCACGTGTGCACACACACATACACCCAGTGTTGAGAAGAGAGATTGATTTAAATGATGCTGGTGGAGTGTAAAGCTTTTGATTGAACATATGCATGGAATGAGCATGAGATAAGACACATGAGTCGTCTGGTTCCTCAGTCACTTTAAGTTTCTTGCTTTCTGTAGCGAGAGCATTTTGCCTAAGTCTGAATTATGAGTGTAGTCTGTACTTTATGGGTGATTTAAGGAAAATTTTTTACTATTTGCAAGATTTGCCCTATCAGCTGACTTTAGCACCAAGCAACTGTGTTGTATAATTGTATATATAGCTTGTTATGATTCTGGGGTGAAGGGTGTTAGGATCCTCTTTGAGCTATTTTGAGGATTTACTATTAAGGTTTCACAGGAATTGCTTAGATTCCTGTTTGGGGAGTGTTCCTGACTCTTTCAGAGTTACATGAGAAATATTTGTATGAACATATGTACATCATAATCTCTGGGGAACGTTCCAAGGTTGCATTGGAGTCTTGAGCTGTTCCATGTCCCCAAACAGGTAGCTGTTGCCAGCTTATCAAGATTTTAAGTTAATATTGCCTTAAACATTGTGACTTCAGGCACTGGGATACCTTTGAGCTTTTGAAGTAATGCTCTCAGGACCATTACTTCTTTTTCTTCATGTTTGCCCCCTAAATAATGTTTCTTTTGGGGCTTGATCAAGTGTGTTTGGCTTTTCATATCTATTAAGTAACTTCTTACCTTCCTTAGGAATGTTAGGGGCCCTGGGTCTGTGGAAAGCTTAGTGAGGTATTTTTTTTCAGCTATAGATGGCTGCTACAGATAGGTGGCTGAATCAGTTAAGATAAACTAGGCTTCAGTCCAGGACTCAGTGACTTGAAACAACAAAGGTTTATTTTTCACTCATGCTACATGTCCATCTCAGGTCACCTGGAGGCTCTACTTACATCATCTTTTGCACTTTGGGACACAGATTGCTCCAGCAGTTGCCATTGGAAACTTTGCAATTGCTGTGGCAGAGGGAAAGTGATGTGGTAGTGTGTACTGGTTCTTAAAATTACACTTTGGAAGCAGCACCAGTCACTTCTGTGGACATCTCATTGGCCAAAGCAAATTATATAAGTAAGCCTTGCTTCAAGGAGGTGAGGAAGAATAACTCTTTCACAGGGAGGGGACTAGTTCTTGTTGAACAATAATACGAGCTGCCAAAATGGCCATCAAGGGCCAAAGGGGATGTCTCGCACCCCAAGAGTTTCTGGAACAAGGCTGAGTCATCATTCTAGGGTCTGTGGGTAGGCTTCGAGGAAATCTATGAAATTATACTAAAGTTCAATGTGTGCATTTTTATGGGGAACCTTGCTTGGATTCTTTTTTTTTTCCTTGGATTCTTAAAGGATTCATACTGTGACCCAGAAAAAGTTAAGAATCACTTCTCTAAAATATAAAATTTGGTGTTGAACAGAGCTCAGAGAAGGATAGGTAAGGATTCAGTTCTGTGAGAGTCCCATGACTGCAGCTGTTCTTTGTGGGAGATGTTGGTATGGGCTTGGGTTTGGATTTCCAGGTATGAGAGGCCATGCCAGGGACAGTGTGTATATGCACTAATGGGATTTTCTTCTTGGGGAACATAGGTTGTATCTGCAGCAAACACTCAATGACACTGTGGGCAGGAAGATTGTCATGGACTTCTTGGGTTTTAACTGGAACTGGATTAATAAGCAACAGGGAAAGCGTGGCTGGGGGCAGCTGACCTCTAACCTGCTGCTTATTGGCATGGAAGGTAAGAAATCTTTCAGAAAGCAGCATGGCTTGGGGTCATATGAAGTGATTTCTAAACCTTTCCCCACCACTTGTTCGCTCCATGACTTTCAACAAGTCACGTAACATTCTCAAGTCTCAGTTTCCTAATTTGTAAAATGAACACAGTAATATCTTATAATTAACTATGAAGATTAAATGAGATAACGTATGTTATGTCAGATACTTTAAAAAGAAAGTTCCCTATTCCCTTTTTCAGCTGCTGTGTGAGTATATATATTTAGATATTAGGGATCTCTAAAATTCTGCTGTTTTCTATTGGATCTGTCTATGTTCAGAAGATTTTTATCCTAGTAGAAGAGGGAAACATTTTTCCAATGTAAATTGAACCTTATCTTTTGAACAGATAATACACTAATGGGGTTAAATTCAAAAGGTGTAAATAGGTATGCAGTGATAAATCTCTCTTCCATTTCTATTTCCCAGCCTCTCAGTTTCCTTCCCTCCTTGGAGGCACCATATATTATTAGTTGCTTGTATATCCTGCGAGTGGATTTTACATGTACATAAGCAAATACATGAATACTTTTTTTTTTTTTTTTTTTAAATAAAAAGAGGAACCTTTAAACTCCAATCAGGAGAAAGAGAGCTACTTACCAGCCAGGGTCATTGTCTTATTCTTATTTTTATTTCTGTCACTTGCTCAGTGCCATGCCCATAGTAGGTACTTAGTAAATGGTGAAGTAAATTGGGTTGAACAAGGAAGCAGAGTAATTACTCACTGTCATTCACCACTGGGCTCTGAAGTCTCTTCTTCCCCTTTGATTGTCCTTTCTTCAGATTTGGGTCCTTTGCTGCCAGTGTTAATAAAAGTTTCCAGCAGTGCAACTTATGAATTGACCCTTAACCTGACCCTTTGAAACCAACTCTTGGTTGACCTGCCAGGAGCCAGTTGTTTACTTGACTCTGAATTTTTATGTTGCCTTCCTATCCTGTAGTATAGAGAGCAGGGAAACAGATCCCTCAGGTAGAGATGAAAGAGCAAGTCTCCTTTGAGGATGCATGTGGATCTCTGCACTTAGGAAAGCAGCTGTCTTGGCCCACCCAGGCAGACCTGAGGAATGTTTTCTAAACTCCATTCCCTGCAGAGGTCCCTTGATCTCTCAAGGATTGTGCAAAGGATAAACATCAGATACAGCCCCACTTACAAAGAGTAGATGGAGCATACATATGCTAGAGCAGAACTAATTCAGGATGGCATTTTAAATAATTTGCCTTATTCAAAGTATACAACTCTCTTCAGGAATCTGATATGCTTCCCTCAATGAGAATCAGCAGCTCCAGTGCTGATCTAAAGAAGTGTTGCAATCCCACAGATGTGATGAAGTGGGAGCAGAGGTTGAGAATCTTTGAGCTCCAAAAAAGCTACCCAAAGCAAGTACATATTCGTACAACTTAAAATGACTGATTAAGTCCATCAAAGAAGATCATGCGTGCATTGCTGATACCAGTCATTTCAGTTGTTTCTAACTCTTGTTTTTTTGCTGCCCTTGAATTCGTGCCATAGTCAAGAAGAGTACAAGTACAGGTTCCCTTCAGCTGTCTAAAAGCAGAGCATTCCTGTGAAACCTTCTATGAGCCGAAATGATATAAAACTAAGAAGCATTTACTCTAGGACACATCTTGCTAATAGATGCACAAAGTAAATCGAGATAAAGCACAGATGCTCACAGACACAGTTCAGAGCTATGATGGCTTGATGCTGAGATGCTGGCTTGATGCTGAGATGCTGAGTGTAGTTTCCAGGGGAGGAGATTGGCAGTGCCACTCTCACTGCTTGCGCTTGCTGCCTCTATGATGGCTCGCTGCAAAACAAACATGAATGATATTTTTGCTTTTTTTTTTTATAAAAATGAAAATCCTCTTTGGATTTCTTTCGGTTAGCAAAAACAGGTACAAATGTAGGTCTTTTGTAAAAGCAAAGTGACGTAAAGTGAACTTTTGAAAAGCGGGGCGTACCTGTACAGAGTGTATTATTTTGCCGTATTTGTATCACTTTGATGTGCATTTGCATCTAGTAAGGGCAGCAGTCATCATTTAAGAAAGTCTACTTTGCTAATTGATGGTGAACTCTTAGCCAGTGATGTTTGCTACTAGACTTATCACCCACTAAAAGTGTAGCACCTAATTGGCTGAGAGTTGTAATTACAGTCTCCCTGATGTTGCCTGAAATTTTGATTTGGAACCCTTTGCTGAGAGGGCAGGCTGGGTTTCTCTCCAGCACTGGGGCCTATGTTCCATCCTGTGCAATAGAGTTACTGCTCTGAATAAGAAAATGTCTGTCTTCCTACAGGAAATGTGACACCTGCTCACTATGATGAGCAACAGAACTTCTTTGCTCAGATAAAAGGCTACAAGCGATGCATTTTGTTCCCTCCGGATCAGTTTGAGTGCCTCTACCCATATCCTGTTCATCATCCATGTGACAGACAGAGCCAGGTGAGCTCGTGTGGTCTGAGGAGGGTGTAGAACTCCTTTGAGATCCAAGGCTGGCATGTCTTTCCCCTTCTCTGTGGAGGCATGCCAGGTTTGGACAAACTCAGAGGACAATTTCACAATGTAGTTTATATATTCTAGGTCCCTGTGGTGGTCCCCAGATGTTTAGGGCAGATCCCATCACTGATGCTGGTGGACTCTGGTTATTCTGTTTGATTGAATTATGAGTTCATGGAACAAAATGTGTATGTCTCCATTGGATTTAATAATTGTTTACTTTTGTCATGGATGCTACTTTTTTTGATAAAGAGAAGGGTGAATAGAATTGAGATATGTCATTTAATGTCTTTTCTGGATCTCAGTGAGGTGTGTGGTTGACTTTGCGGCCAACCAGAGAGCGCCTCTCCTTTCTTGAGAAAACCTCTTAGCTACCTCGTGTAGAAATCTTAGCTGGTTAGAATATGTATTGGGGGAAAAGTTTCTGAAGGTTTGGGTGAAGGATGAGTCCTGATTCCTCAGATCTGCAGGCCATGAGTAGGTTTTCTGACCTTTAAACTGTGATGATTGGCTTCTGACCTCAGGAGCACTGAGGCCTAATATTTTTTATCATTTAACATTCAGCAATGCCCATCTTCTTAGGTCGTTCTCTGAGAGAGTTTGTGTATGTTTAATGTATGTTGTGTCTTCTGCTGGATGTAAATTCTAAAGACTTTTTAAAGGCATCTTTCTTGACTACCAAAGTTACTGATAAAAATTTGGTGAGTGACTGATTTTTTTTTTTTTTCTCTTGAACCTCTCAGGTGGACTTTGACAATCCTGACTACGAGAGGTTCCCCAATTTCCAGAACGTGGTTGGTTACGAAACAGTGGTTGGCCCTGGTGATGTTCTTTACATCCCAATGTACTGGTGAGGATGGGGCTAGGACTGGGGGCTTTTAGGGAGCATTCTTTCCCATTCCCTGGAAAGCCTTATCCATGTCTCTTCTTTTGAGTTGTGGCAGGATTGCACTTATGTGATATACAGGAAGGTTGGCATATCCAGATGATGAGCATACTGAACATGGGGGAAATGGCAATACTGTTTCTAGACAAGATGACAGTTCCTCAAGTCCAAAGAGATCCCAGAGGCTTGAGGCTAGAGAAACTGTTCTTGACTCTGGTATTTGAAGGCTGAACACCACTGCCTGTAGCCCCAGGGTGTGTTTGATAGGATGAGTGTGAAGTTACTGTCTTCATTATATCCCTTAGCAGGACTCTACTTAGTTTCAGAGGATCCCTCCGTCTGAAAAGTATTGGTGGCAAACAGGAGCCTGTTTATTTTCTTGCAGGTGGCATCACATAGAGTCATTACTAAATGGGGGGATTACCATCACTGTGAACTTCTGGTATAAGGTGAATATAGTTTTTTTTCCTGGATGGGAGTGGGGTGAGGTAGGTGTAATAAATTATTTAGGGGCAGGGTGGGGAGGTTGGCTATCTCTGGAAGTGATTCCCAGGTCTTTGGGGGAGCTGGAGAGGGTGGGGTTGAACTGGGTTTCTTAAGGGAGGATGGTGCGAGGAACAATGGGTGACACTGAAGCCTGCTAAAGACATTTCCTGAGCTGCTGCTTCCTTTGCAGGGGGCCCCCACCCCTAAGAGAATTGAATATCCTCTCAAAGCCCATCAGAAAGTGGCCATAATGAGAAACATTGAGAAGATGCTTGGAGAGGCCTTGGGGAACCCACAAGAGGTATGTGGCTGCCCCAAGGTGGCACTCCTGTGACTCAGTGGGCAGAGTGACCAGGGAAAGTCAGGATTGGCGTCACAGTCTCTGTAGCTCTTCTGTTTCAGTATCTGTTGTCCTGTTTCTTCATAGAGGTTATGGGTATGTTCAGAAAATCCTTGTTTTCTGATGAGAGCTGAGCTTGACTGGCGGATCAATTATAATCTGTTCCATGCTAGTAGTAATGTTCCGCATGGGGCTTGTGTGCCAGCTGGGGACCCCCGAGGGGATTCTTTTGGAATGGGAAGCGAGCAGTAAAGCATCTACTCACATGCTCCCAGCCTTGCCAAGACTGCTCTAGGTAATGTTGAGACCTGCTTCCCACGCAGGTGTGCCAGTGGCCCATAGGGTAAATGGGGGAGGTTTGTAATGTTCTTACCTCTGTCCTGTGGAGCGCCTCAGCATTCAGAGCACCTGTGGGCTTGGGAGATCGCACCAGCCCCGATTACAAATGATCTTTTCAGAATATAGAGTCACTTAAGATTTTTAAGTCACATTTACAAAACATGCACGTAAACACTCGGGGTGTCTGGGATTATTAGCTCCTCTGACCTTCTGTCAGTTTGGTTCTGCTTACAAATGTAGGGTATTGTGAGAGGGAAGGTAATACAAGATGGACCCAGAGGAGAGGGCCATGCTCCAGGATACTGGGTTGACTACTAGGAAGAGAGTTGGTTAGAGGGTTTACAAGATTGAATGGAAGCCTTGTCCTTGCCCTTGGCTGGACATCGATGTCTCCAGACACACCTCATCTGGCCCCGGGGCTAGGGGACAGGCAGTTCTGACTGGCTCCTCATGTCTTTTCACAGGTGGGGCCCTTGTTGAACACAATGATCAAGGGCCGATACAACTAGCCTGCCAGGAGTCGAGGCCTCCTGCCAGGTGACTGCTAGCCCGTCCACACCGCTTCATTGATGAGGACAGGAGACTCCAAACGCTAGTATTGCACGCTGCACTTAATGGACTGGACTCTTGCCATGGCCCTGGAGGCAGGTGTTCGGGGCAAGGCAGGGTGGTTGGCACTCCACTCCCATTCGGAGGGACTTCTTACCCTTGCCTCTGTGCCCCAGCACCTTCCCTCCCTGCCCCCTAAAGTCCTGCATTCAGTGTATGGAGTCCCCAGCTTCTGGTTGTCATCATGTCGTGTGTTAGTCTGTCAACCTTGGGGTGTGTGTGCGTGTGTATGCCTGCACACGCGTGTATGTATTTGTTCCTTGCTCCCTCCTTCTGGGTCAGGATGCCACCTCTGGCTCTCAGCTCTGTCTCCTGCAACCTCAGTGCCTCAGCCTGAGAGAGAGGAGATGTTCTTGGACGCCCACTGCATCTGGGCTACAGGGCCACAGCTACCCTAACCATGAGGTCAGTCTGCCCCCTCCCAGTTTTCACAGAGTGAGGCTCTAGGCTGTTGGGAATGGCTACTGAGACTCTAATGGGGAGAGGGAGAGTGGGGAGGGTTGCCTTTGAGAGCCTAAATAGCTTCCTAGGAGAGCAAATTAGACAGGGTTCCAACTTGAACCTTCAAGCTCAAGCCATACACAGAAAAGAGCCTTGGGACACAGGAACCAAGGATTGTGCATAACTTCCAAATTACAGACACATACAGCTTCTTTCTTCCAGCACCAGCTCTTGTTCTCTGTCCTGGGTGCCAGGGGAGTCATCCTAGCAATGGCTTCTCTAGGTTCTAGGGGTGCAAGCCTCTGTGTGGATGTGTGTGCGGATGTTTGTGCCTGTGTGCGTGCATGTGTGTCCACACTGGCCTGCCTCTCTGCTTACCAAGTTTCTACTGCTTAACCTTGTCCAGTGGGACATACAGCAGGAGCCCCAAGGCAGTGCTGCCTGACCTGGTCTAAAGCTTTTAAAAAAACTCATTTTTAGCCATTGGATGTTGGTCAGGCCTCGCTGCAACTTGCCTGAGGCCAACTGGCTAGAGCCTCCAGGTCCTGTGACCCTCCCTGCCCAGGCCACGTCCTCTGTGTCCGTGGAGCTTCTTGGCTCAGGAGACAAAATGGGGTCAAGCCTAGGCAGCTAACTCACCACATGTCATCCACCTCATGGCAAGGGCAAAAATGTAGCCTTGCCTCTTAAAGCCAGTGCCTCTGCCAGACCCCGCTGTAATGTTCCAGAAACACCCTCAGAAGTCAGGGCAACTGGTGGAGCATGGAGAGGAATTTCCTTTTCTGTTCATAGCTTTTCATGGGAACCCCTCTCAGGGCTGCAGCTTACAGCTGGGCAGCTGTGTACTGCACAACTCGAAGGGCCGTCATTCACACCTGTATAATGGAAGTGGGGCCCCTGGGATTGGGCAGTGTGATGGCCCTGCGTCTGCTCACCTCCACTCCCATCTCCACGCCCCTTCTCTCTGGAAGGAAAAAGGAGTTGGAAGTCTCTGGGTTCATTTTTTCCTTTTTTTTTTTTTTTTTTTTTTTTTTTTTGCCAAAGGTTTACTTCCAGTGTCCGAGCTATGGCTCTCACCCCAAGAGCTCAGTTTACAGTTACAGTGCACTGATGGACTGAGAGGATGCATATGTGTGTGTGTGCATGAGCGCACTTGTGTGTATTTTGGGGAGGGGTGTTTATTTTTAGTACCCCATTCTGGGGTTCTCTGATGCAGTGTGGGTGTTCAAACATGGTACCTTCTCAAGTGTAGTTCTTTCAAATATAGCCAATGCTGGAAAATGTGATTGCAGTGATCTCCATCCCTCCATCTCTTTTGGGAAAGAGTAACGCAGCAAAGAAAACAAGGCAGACGAGATAAATTGACCACAAAGACACTTTGAAATATAGCACATTATTTTTCTTCTCAGCAGCTCTGCTGCTTCCCTGGCTCATTCCTTAAAAGTGTGGGTGATGTGCAGCAGGGAGGCGTGGTCTCTCAGCTGCTCCTCTCTGGGTGCTGTGCCGACACAGGTCTGCATGAGGGGGAGGGACCTTCACAGGTTGGGTCCTGATCCTTGGGTAATGTCTCTGGGTTCATGTCCAATAGTGATCCCTGATTATATTAGACACCTAATGTGTGCCTGGTGCTTTTAGTGCAAGGTAGGTATTCTCATTTTACAGTTCAAGAATAAGCAGTTAGTGGCAATCAGGATTCAAACCTAGTACTGTTTGGCTGCAAACCCCCTGCTGTTCTTTTCCACCAAACTACATTGATTGTCCTACTGTACCTCCTTTGCACTACAGGCAGCAGGCAGTGTCTAGTACAGACAGGTTTAGCCCAAAAGGATACAGAAGATACAGCTCAGGGTGAAAGCTCTTCTGGGCTCCAGCTAAAGACTTCTTGGGAAAACTGCCAGGAAGCCATATTATGAGTTAAGAGTTCTGGAAGAAGTTACAGGGAAACTGAGTTCTAGATCCCATTGGTTAATGTGTGTCCTTGAATAGGTCCCATAACTTTTCCCAGCATGCTTCTGCATCTATAGAATTGAAGATCTAGATATTCACTAAGAACTTTGATTCATGTTCTGCTGCCTCTGTTTCCCCCAATGAAGAGATTGAGGCTCTTCCCTTCACATACCTAGGTTAGGGCTATTCAGGCTCAAATTCTACTCATAGCAGAGTAGAACGTTTCTGCTCTGTTGCTTACTCCTATCCTAGCTGGCAGTGTGAGGGCAGACACATAGGGGAAGGTGGGGGTTGGGGCCTGTATGAGGGTCAGCCATGTTGCAAGATCCTATTTTTACACCAGCAGGTACAGAGGAAACTACTCTTGTGAAGTCAAATATTTGTTGGGGGGTTGAAGTTTGGGGGGTGGAGGAGGGGCTGTTCTGGGCATCAGTTGAGCAGATGCCCAGAATGCCTGGGGGAGACCAGCTTCCCCTACAAATCAGAGCTCTAAATTACAAGGTTTTTACCAACGTGAACAGTTGGGGGAAGTCTGCTCTCATTTGCGTAATGGTTTCTGTCACTGGTGATTAGACACAGGATGAAGGAAAAGAAATTTGACAATTAGGAATGAGCGATCATTAATCTGAATCTGTTAGGAGACAGGGGAAGGATCCTTATCAATGGGCCAACCCCACATGAGGCGACCCTCCCTCTGCCCCCAGAGACTCTTGGGCCACATACCCTTTCATTGTTCCCACCATAAGCTGAGCTGGTATTTTCTTAGCAAAGTCTAGGTGGGCCCAGTCCCCAGGCTGAGGTGGATACAGGAACACATCTAGAGGCATGAGCCAACAAAGGGTGTCAAATGCAAGTGATAGGGCAAAGAATAGCAAATAGAATGGCTTTGACGTGTGTATGCTGTTTGTGGAAAATGTTTTTGTAATCAGCACTCCAGATACCCCACCTGTGACATGCATTTGTTACATTCCTGCACTGCAGGGTGTGGAGAAAACCTCTTTTTTCCTCCAGGAGCCTCTGCTTAGTTGGAGAGGAAACCACATGAAACACCCAGAGGTTATGAAGCCATGTGTGGTGCACCCTATGAGGACAAGGTTAGAGACTGTTGAGAGAGGAGGAAGATCAGTAGAGAGCAGACCTCAACCTCCAGGCACCTCCCAGCCCCTGGGCTCCCCAGGGAGGACTCTTCATCCTAGGCTCCCAGCAAGGTTGATTCTGTCCTTCCCCCCTCGCACGTCATTGCAGCTGTAGTTATGTGGAGGGCACTGAGACCCCTGCCCAGATGTGTGAGCAGGTGATGAGAGGAACTGACAGTCTGAGTGGTAAGGTGTGGAGAGTCCCAACTTGGATCTTCTCAGGTCTCCGTGTCACCTCATCTCTCATCTCTCTGTCTCTTCAAACATCATGGACAGGATTTGCACCAGTTGTTAGTTGTTTCTCAGTTTTGTGGCTTATATGTTGGTGGGTTCCTTAGATCAGTGGCTCCCTCAAGGATTGGAGGCAGGGGTGGTGGTGGTGGTTGGTTGTCTCGTCAGAATGTGAACTTCCCATGGGTAGGGCTGTGTCTCTCCCCTTGGTAACTTTCCTACCTCTGGTTTGTCTACCCTTCAAAATCCAATGCAGGGTTTAGTAGGGATGCAGAGAGTGGCCCTCAGGGACCAGTTTTACCCAAACAGGGTGGCTACTGGGATGCTCCTACGAACTCATGGGCTTCCAGAAGCCCTGGCCTTTCTGCCCATGTCATCTTCCCTTTTTCTGGAACCTCCAGTTCTTGCCCCCCCCCCCAGTCCCTGCCTACTTCTCTGGTATCCTCTCAAATTGCCTGCTGTTCCAGCTTCCTTTTCCACAGTCCCCCCAGTTTCTCCTACTTTTACTCTCCCTGCCTAGGCTCTTCAGCAGCCCCTTCACCAAGGTCCTTTTTCCTAAACAGTTGCTTTCTCAGAAGCTCCCTGGCTGCAGGTGTTTGGATTGACTTTCTCTAGGATCCCTACATCTTCCTTTTCTGATCTGCAGTAATTCTCTTCACCCACGGTTAGTCCATTTGTTCTGTGTCTGCTCTGTTCTCTTGCCATTCCTTTGTCACTTCTGTACGTCCTGGTTTAGCTTTTCTCACTGTGGGAGCCCTTTCTGCTAGTCTTCAGCCAGTTCTGTTTAATCTTCATAGGACTTAGAATCTTGAGGGGAGCCCTGCTGAGCACTTTTGGTGCATTTCTGGGGGACAAAGCCTCAGACACTGGCAACCTTGAGGACCAGGGGTCTGTGGTTAGGCCTCCAGAGATGGGTGAGAGGAGGTAACCTAGAGAATCATGGACAGTGGAGAACCAGTGAGGGGAGATTGAGCAGGAGACTCCCCAGGAGTAGAGCTGGGCCTGGCAAGCCTGGAGGGAGGAACTGAAGTTTGTGTTTCCACATACATGCATCTGTGTGCCTTAGGGTCCAGCAGTTCAGGGATGGTGGGTGTTTTGGGAATGTCTGCTAATTTCTCTCAGGTGTCTTTGCTGATGCTCTGAGTCACCAAATTTGGCTGACTTCTTTGTTTCAGTGTTTGCTGAAAGGGAAGCAGCATATTGAGTAGTCATGTGTCAGGAGTGGGGGTCCTCGATGAGAAAGGCCCTGGAAGCTGGGGTAGCAGGAGACAGGGGCCCAGTGGTCAGCTTATATACCCAGACTGTCACTTCACTCCTCCAGGTGTTGAGTACAATAGCTGATTAAAGAAGTTTAAAAAAAATTGGGCCTTGCCTTCTTCCCCACCTGAAATCTAGTCTTCAGGTGATATTTTGGGAAGGAGCATGTGTCCTTTAACTTCCAACGAGAAACAACCTAACAATCTAGTATAGTGTATAAAAACATGGGTTTGGGAGTTAGATGTATTTGGTTCAGATTTCTAGCTTTGCTACTTATCAGCTGGGCTTGACCTTGTTGATTGACTTGACCTCTCTGAGCCTCAAGTTTCCTCAACTATAATGGTATGTGTGTAGGGGAAGGTGGGTGTTGAAAATATCTACCTCAGGGCTGATGGACTGATCGAAACAATGTTTGTAAAGCTTTACCACAGTGCCTGGCAAGCACTTAATAAATGGCTGTGGTAGTGGTGGTTATATTTATTTTGTGACTTATTGAGAAACTTGATTTCAGTGATTCCTTCCCTCTCAAGAAGAGCATAAGGAAGAATAAGGAAATTATGCTGGAGAAACTCATATTGAGATGGGGACAGACAGAAGAGCCTTGGTATCTAAATCCACCATAGAGGGAGGGAAACAGGGAAGAGTCTGATGCCTTCTACTTGGTCAGCCAGACTTTACTGCTCTCGTCGGCCCAGGGCCGGTGTGAGAAGCTGTCAGGTGTGAGGTCTTATGCTGTGTGAGGGGTGAGGGCAGCTGGGTGAGTTCCCATTACACCTGGAGAAGCTGTTGCCAGCCTCATACCATGAAACACCACAACAGTCAAATCAGGCCTGCTTGTTTCAATTTTATTGCATGCTCTTCCATGTATTTAAGTTACATATGTGTTAAGATTATTTTAGGACAGAGGGGCATTCTGAAGAGAATTCAGAAAAATACGACTGGAGTCTTAATAGCTACCATCTGTGGAGCCCCTGGAGCATTTGTTTCAGGCCCATTTCTAGTCTCTACCCATGTGCTGTCAGTTCAGCGGGGGCGTCAAGCAGGCAGTGTTACAGGTCTGCAGAGGAGAAGCACCTGACGAGCTCCGGTGTTCACAGTAGGCTTCTTGCAAGAAGTCACATAGTCTACGGTGATATCTGGAAGATAACCAGGGATTGGGGAGGAGTAAAAGGCATGTTTCTTCTCTGGCTTCTCTCTTCCAGTCCCAAAGCAAACACTCTGTTCCTCCATGTTTAAGGGTTTTAAGAACCACTTGTAGGAAAGAGCCAGACAGTGGACCCCCAAAAGAAGAAAACCCTTTGGTTAGCTACAGAAACATTTGAAAATAATTTTGATTGTCAGCCCAGGTTTGTCCTGGAGTGCATATGGATTGGACTTGCTCAGTTGTAACCCTTTCCCTGACTGCTTCTGCAAAAGACTTCATTCTGGCCTCTGGAGTTTCACCCCGCCACCCTACTTGGAAGGGATGCTGGATCCAGTTACTTAGACATCAGCCCGAGATGTACTCTGGCTGCCTGGAATTCTCAGCCTCTTCCACACTGATATCCCGCTGATCTCTTAGGTTCTCCCGCCACTCCCAGCCACTCCCCTCCTCCCCACTATGAGCCACGCCTCTCTGCAGCGCCCCTCTAGCCACTCATATCCTCTTGGGTCTGACCCTGGTCTCCAGCCCAGTGGGTGTAGAAGACCTCTCTCTAGCTGGTGCCAAGCCGTATCTGGGCTTCAGGCCATTCTGTAGTCACTTTACAGTCACCTCTCCACTTCTAGGTTTCTTTCACTCTGGGCCTTGGAAGCCCTCCCTCTGGCCCCAGAAAATGTTGCTGTGTTTTATTCAGTTTGCCTAAAACTTACTCACTTGGTCATTGAGGTCAATCCTGCCCTTCAGGGAGGCTCTGCTTCTTATCTCCATATCCAAGCTCTTGAATGTGTTGTGTATGGTGCAATATAGGGTAGTGGTTGAAAGTGAGGACTTTGCATATTTGGCTTTGAATCCTACCTAGATCTGTCATCCTATGTGACCTTGGGCAAATGACAAACTACCTGAAATTCAACTTCATATGTGTGAGGATAACATATACCTTGTCAGGGTTATGTGAAATAAGGTATGTAAAGAAAGGCTCAGCAGGGTGACTGTTCCATAGCAGAGGCTCGATTGTCATTGGCTTCTAATGGCCCCAGCCTTGTCTCTTTTAAAGCCTTTACTTCTCGTCCATGTAGCTTTCTGACAAAAGTCCTGCGTCTACTCCCAGAGCAAGTCTAGTTGTCAGGTCGTGAGCAGAGATAGGAGCATAAATTTCTTGCTCATGTTACCATTCCTTATGCCTTCTCGGTTACCTCCACCTCACAAGGACTCTACTATACTGCCATCAATGAGGAATGATCTAAAATTTCTTTTTTATAATATTAAAAATACTTGAAACACTGTCAGTGAAAATAGAAGACATCAGACCTGCTGTCAGCATGGGAATAAGAAGCACTGGAAGTGTGTGTGAGCTGGTGGCACAACAGGTGTGAAGGAGGCACAGCAGGCAGGGACACAGGAGACGAGATGGGCACAGAGGCCACACGCTAGTCTGGAGGCAGCAGGGCCACAGGCTTGTGAAGTTTCTCTCCAAGTGTTTGAATAGTGAGCTTTTGCCTGTGAGCAAAGCCCCACACATTTTACAGTCAGTGTAGTCATTGTTCTTACAAGGGTTTATGTGACGTTTTGACAAGAATGGAGACATCGGATGTGACTTCTGGGTTTGAATCCCTATTGGCCGCTTCCTAACTATAACCTCTTAACCTAAGTTAAGTCTGTGCCTCCGCCACTTCAGCTGTGAGGGGTGGAAAATAGCGCATGGCTTGCAATATTGTTATGAGCATTTGTGATGATGTTTTTATTTTTTTATTTTTTATTTTTTTTAATTTTTTTTTGTGATACGCGGGCCTCTCCCTGTTGTAACCTCTCCCGTTGCGGAGCACAGGCTCCGGACGCGCGGGCTCAGCAGCCATGGCTCACGGGCCCAGCCTCTCCGCGGCATGTGGGATCTTCCCGGACCGGGGCACGAACCCGCGTCCCCTGCATCGGCAGGCGGACTCTCAACCACTGCGCCACCAGGGAAGCCCTGTGATGATGTTTTTAAAACACTCAATTCAGTATGGGCACTCAGGAAACGGTTTATTATGAAGACCCAGTGTCTGGTTAGTACTTGGAGAGCTGGGCTTTTTTGATCCTACTCTGACTCAAGATAGTGACACTTGAAGTGGAATCACAGAAGAGATGACTTGGGGTGGGGAAGCAAAATGGAAGAGATCACCAGGTTGTGGAAGAGACTGAAAGTCTGTGAAAGACAGATATGGGGACAAAGGTGGTCTTGCTAGGATGGGGTCTTAAGGAGCAGAAGCAGATACCTAGGCTCTGGGTTACCATCTGATTCCCAGAATGAAGGAAATAGGGCAGGAAGGTGTCTGTGGGGGACATGGTGTGTCTAAGTGGAAAGGACACAAGGCTCAGGGGCCATGAACCCCTATGTGAATCTTAGATGTCCTTTTTTCAGGCTGGGTGACTTTGGGCACATTTGTCTCCATGCTTCAGTCCCCTCATCTTTAGAAGTGGTCAGGGGCTTCCCTGGTGGCGCAGTGGTTGAGAGTCTGCCTGCCGATGCAGGGGACGCGGGTTCATGCCCCGGTCTGGAAAGATCCCACATGCTGTGGAGCGGCTGGGCCCGTGAGCCATGGCCGCTGAACCTGCGTGTCCTGAGCCTGTGCTCCGCAATGGGAGGGGCCGCAACAGTGAGAGGCCCGCATACCACAAAAAAAAAAAAAAAAAAAAAAGTGGTCAGTACTATCATCACCTCCCTTACAGGGCTGATGGGACAACATACGTGAAAATGCTGTCTAAATTGAGCGCTATATAATACTTGTTGGGTGGTGGTTTAGGAGAGCTTTCCCAGAGTGGGTGTGGTTATAGAATTGCAGGAGTTCACAGATAAGAGCCTCCCACATTACAAGCAGGAAACAGTAAAGCAGCATTTCTCACCAAAACACTGTCTTTCACTGTGCCAAATATTTGGTCAGGATTTTGTTTTGGTTTAAGAAGGAAAAAGCAGTGTGCTGAGAAAGGGCATAAATTTTGGTGTCCCATGGATTAGGTTTGAATCTTGTTTTCACCATTCCCAACGTTGAGATGGTCAGATTACTTACTGTCTCTGAACTTTGCTTTCTTAACAGGCCCCTTCGAGTGGCTATTGGGAATGAATGAAACAGCTCAAGTGAAACATCTCAGTGCCTAGTGCCTCCCTAGTAAGTGCCCAATAAATATTAGTTCCCTTTCTTTCATTTCTTTTCCCTTTAGGAAGCAGCTAGTTTACCCAGCTTAAAAGGGACTCAGTTGTCCACGCCTTAGTGTGAACAAGTAAGATCAGAATTCCCTTGTCTATGGTGAGATTGGTTGTCCTAAGGAGTGTGAGTGTGAGTGAGGGAGAATCTTGGGAGAAGGCGGCAGGACTCTACTATGTTGGAGCTGGAGTAGGGGTCCTTTGGTCATCTAGTTGGTGTGGGGGTGAGTGAAGAACGCATGATGTCAAGAGGTGAGTTTGAAGAAAGAAGGTGGGTGCCGAGTGCTAGAGGGAAAAGCCAGTCTCGGGGTTGTGTGGAGTGGAGGACAGGACAGTGAGCTATGGATGTGATCAGAGTCCTGCCAGGGGACCTTAGGAAATGTGACTACAAATCAAAGTTGTGAGAGAAGTCCTGCATTCAACCAGCTGTCATCTTAATACCTCTGAGAGTTGTAGTCCTCCCAGAAAGGAAGAATATAAAAAGAAAGTAGAAATCTTCAAGATGGAAAGACTTTTTAAGTGTTTTCAAAGTGAAGGAAATGCACAACCTAATCAGGGTATCTGACAGCCTAGGTGGGGTTCAAGATGTCTGAGAAAATGCAGTTGGGTATTGAAGCGCATCAAACTCAGGGATATGAGCTGGGTGACCACCTTCTTAGGTCTTAGGTAATGGAGGCCCCATGATAGGGCTTTTAGAGACAACAAATAGGAATTTATGGGTCCCTTAGAATCCAGTCAGTAGCCCAATAAATGTTTCTGGTTGTTTTACCATCTCAACCATCTGAGAAGGCAACCTCCAAAATATATGTGCAGCATCAATTGTTTCCTTGATAGGTAAGCATCTTTTAACTCTGGAGAACTTAGAATGAAGGATAGACATGTTTAAGAACATGGAACCTGCAGCACTACTCTATTTGCTCTAAGGAATCTATGCAGTTTGTTTTTAAATCCTTAACATATGGAGGAGAATTTGCCTTTTAGTTTGATAGGTTTACCTTGTAATACCAACTAAAGAGTGTTGAATAATTTATTTAGACTTGAATTTTAAGTCGAAATCTCGCCAAGTCTATATTATTTTGGAATATTTAAAATGATTTGAGATTTGCTGTATTTATGAACGTAACCTATTGGCGATACAATAATTAAGTACTTGGGAAAGTTTGTTTTAGTCAGGTAAATGAAGTACTTAAGAAATAAAATATATTAACCTCACATTACTCCTTTGTTATATAAACAAAATAATAAGGTTTGTAAGCTAAACTTAACAGCTTAGACAAGAACTAGGATTTTGAATCTGTAACTTTGAAATCTGAATATAATTCTTAAAACCAAAGTAATTTCTGGATAGTTATTTCTACACCCAAAAGTATCCCTCATGGATATCAAACACCTCCTGGGGAAACTCTGCATATAGTATTACCACAGACCCAGTCACTCAGCCTCTCTAGGTACCAGTCGCTCTCCAGGCACTGGCAGCAGTTAAGATGGCCACCGTGGGTCAAATCATAGCTACAGACATGGTTTTTGAAACTTTTTAAAATTGGTTGGCAGCATTTATGATAAACTTTAATTTAAAAACAAAAGCTTGGGGCTTCCCTGGTGGTGCGGTGGTTAAGAATTGGCCTGCCAGTGCAGGGGACATGGGTTCAAGCCCTGGCCCGGGAGGATCCCACATGTCGTGGAGCAGCTAAGCCCATGCGCCACAACTACCGAGCCTGTGCTCTAGAGCCTGTGAGCCACAACTCCTGAGCCCACATGCCACAACTACTGAAGCCCGCGCGCCTAGAGCCCGTGCTCCGTAACAAGAGAAGTCACCGCAATGAGAAGCCTACGCACCGAAATGAAGAGTAGCCCCCGCTCACCGCAACTAGAGAAAACCTGCAAGCAGCAACGAAGACCCAACGCAGCCAAAAAAATAAAAACTAAATAAAAACAAAAGCTTTTGGCTTCTTTGGAGAATCAGAAGATCTGGCAACAGTAAGATTCCATTTCCCATAGGACAGCAGTTGGCCAGAGCTAAGTAGCTGCCACCCCTTTGGGCATGTCCTTCCCATTTGCCACGGTCACCACTCTTCATTTTGGTACCTAATACGTGGTTTATCTCACTTCTGTGACCCGTCTGGCCCACATTTTTGCACTTGACCCCTGAACTAGAGGTTTTCTGAGGTTCCTAACAGCAGATTGATAGCTGGGGGAAAGGCTCAGGAAAAGTGCAGTCCCTACCCTCCTCTCTATTCTCATCATCCCCTCTGTCCAGGCTGTCTTTTCCCAGCCACCTGGCCCCAGGGCTGGTTTCAGCCCCTAGAGGAAATACGCAAGACGTTCCCAGGCTCAGCCTTCTCTGTGTTTGCTGCTCTTTTCTATAACCACGCTGGTTCCAGAGATTCTCTTGCCCAGACAGTTTGCCTGGGCTCTGACCTCATGTCTCAGTTCCTGTGAACTTCCTGATTCCCTTTGTAATTTGACCACAGCCTCACTCTGGTGTGTGAGGGCTCCCAGGATCTGCTTTCTGAAGCTCCTGTACCTGATTATACCTGGTCTGTCAGGCTTGGTTTTGAATCTTCTGACTCAGACTCCCATCTCCACCATCACTGCTCACTCTCTGGGCAGTGTGGTTACTCAGCTGAGGGATGGAAGATTGTTGGAGGTTCAGGGGACATGGGAGGTGAGGTTGGAAGTGTTTGCATTTTCAAGAGAAGCATGGAGGCAGAAGCCAATCGCAGTTTAAGGAGGCAACCAGTAGAAGGCTTTTTAGGTGAGGGAGGCAACTGAGCATACTTGTAGGCAGAGGAGAAGGTAGCAGGAGAGAATTCAAGTGTGAGAATAAGGCCTCAGAGGAGGCATAGGGTGATAGGATAGGAAATAGCAATAGTTGGTGACTCCTAGGGATATTCTGAAGTTCAGAAACATCTTAACACCTCAAGAGATGTAGGAATGGGCACTGTTGGAAGTCTGTAATCCCCTAGAGTGAGGGTTAAGTAAATGATGCTGGAGGTTTGGAGAGCAGAAAGAGGGCATGGCCATGATGTTGGGGCCACAGCCTGGGGCAGGAGAAATTTCCAGCAGTGCAGCCAACAGCCTCTCACAGTATCTGTAGATACGGTAGAAACATCTGAAAGCTTGGTGAAAACCAGACCCAGTGAGAGTTGATTAATGGATCCACGTCAGCCTGTACTAGAGGAAAGTCTCCAGTAGTATGTTTTAGGGCTCAGTCTGGGCCTGTGTCTTGTTTGACATTTTTTTTGACAACTGACTGAGGCCGCAGGCTCATCAAGTTTGCAGGTGATAGAGGTGGGAGGGGCAGCTAATACTTTGCATGAAAGAGTCAGGATTCAGAAAGATTTCAACAGGCTGGAACACTGGGCTGGAACCAACAAGATTAAATTTAACAGGGATAAATGTAGAGTCCTGCACTTAGGTTAAAACAAAATCAATGACATAAATACTGGGTGGCGGGGCGGGCCAAGCTTGACAGCGGTTCATGAAGAAAAGACCTGGGGGTTTAGTTGACTGCAAGCTCAATATAAGTCAACTGTGTGATGCGACTGCTAAAACCTCTAATACAATCACAAATAGCATTAACCGAAAAGGAGCAGCCAGATCTAGGGAGGTACTTACCCCACTGCTTTCTGAGATTGTCAGGCCGCCTCTGTAATACTGGGTCCATTCTGAGGTCCATTTTTTTAAGGAGGTCAGTGACAAATGAGACAATATTTTGGACAAGCAGCCAGCATGGCATTAGGCCGGAATACTGCCAGAAACTTTCCAGAAATTCTATGGTGCTGAGGTTCTGGGATGAAGGGCAGGAGTGACCCCAGGCAAAGACAGTTGTATCTGGAGCACTCTTCTGGTACTTGGGAGAAAATAGGGGGACCTACTTCTCACTTCCTGTGGGTACCCAGAGGCATTGGCCTGTGAATTTCATCCCAGGATTTCCTGAAGTCGGGCGATTAGGGGTTACTGAGAAGGGGTCTAGGATGGGGATCAGTGTGGGAGTGGGTAGGAAAATGGGGCAGTGTGGTAGGAAGGAATCTGCAAATTTGGACCTCAAGCACCACCTTCCCAGTGCCCTCCCCCAGGACACGTAGTCCCCACTTTGGTCACAGCGTGGCGCCCTCACCCCATGTGGGGATCCTGAGTCAGCAGCAGGAGCCCAGTGGACGGCCAGGCCTAGGCTGCACTTCTCACACTCCCCACTGCAGGGAGCCCACGGGGCCACTTGGCTTAGGTGCGGCTGGCCTGGGACTCCTGGGTGGCAAGAAGACTCACAGCACAAACACACATGGAATTCAGGTGTGTCTCCTATTACAGCCAAGCATTCCTGCCTGAGCTACTGCACACGTGGCCTCTTGTCTGCCCTGGCACGGAGCCCAGGGTGCAGAGGGCTACTCCCATAGCAGGAGGGTTCCCTGGCACCGAGAGCTCCATTTCTGTGGGGTCATGGACCAACCCAAATCCCCTGCCCCTGGCTGACTGAATGACTGTCACCAGTTTACCCAAACTAAGTTCTGTTTGTCTTGGGTTCCTTAACTGTTTGGAGTGGAATAACACTGCCAAGTTCACAGAGTTGTTAGGATTGAATGAGTCATCTAGGGCAATGATTCTGAACTGATACAGGAATCACCAGAGGAGCTTGTAGAGAGTGCAGATTTGTGGCTCCACCACCAGTCATTTAGTAGTTCTGGATGGAGCTCAGGAATCTTTTTTAACCAGCTCCCCAGGTGATTCTGGTGTCCATGGCCCTCTGACCACATTTTGAGAAACTGACCTAGGACACACAAGACTACCTAGTATGCGTCAGTTCTGTTTCTCCGAGCACACAAGAAGGACAGTGTGGCGATCAAGAGTACACAGGCTTGCTCTCCAGGTAACTGTAGCCAAGATGTTCAGAGGAGGAGGATGGGTCTGGAGATGGGGCCACAATATTTAAGCCCAAGATGGATGTTTTGAGACTTGGGGAGGTTGGATGTACTGAGGGCCATAAAGGAATTGGGGTGCTGGCACCAGGGATGGGGATACTGGTGGGGTGATGGGGGTATGTTGGTGTATTGGAGTGCTGAGTGTAATGTGTTGTTGAAGGGAATAGGGGCAGAGTGTACTGGGAGGGAAAGGAGCTGAGAGGATGGGTTGGAGTACACTGGCGTTTTCTTGAGGGGCTGGAGGTGAAGGTTTGTTATATCATGATGGGGCCATGAAGATGAAGTGGTGGAGGCTGCGATGCTCAGTGAAGCCCCACGGGGGCAGCCGTGCTTTGTGTTTTGTGGTGGCACAATGAGCCCATGCTTCTGACTATTCTCTTTTGGTGTAAGAGGGGAGGCGGGGATGCTCCTTAAGGTTCTGGGGGAACTTTCCTGGTCCCAGAGGGTATAGGTGAAGAGTGTGTGTGTGTGTGTGTGTGTGTGTGAGAGAGAGAGAGTGTGTGTGTGTGAATGGGGAGGGGGAGGGAAAGGCAAACTTATGCACTGAGATTTTATAAAAAGTCCTGTTCTGGATTTCCTCACTGACTTGAGGAGAGGGAGTCAGTTTCCAGGACTCCTCTCCCCTACACACTCCTCTCCTCTTCACACACAAAATAACATTTGACCTGCCTGGTTTCTCTTGGGCCTCAACTCTCCAAAAGCGGGCACTCTTGTCAGCTCATGAGCATGAGCATGTGGATGTCTGCTAACTGAAAACACCTTCCAGAAACTCTGAAGATCTTCCCGGAAGAACATTCTAGAAAGAGTCCTCAAATTTCAAATCCTTGAACACTGGAATTGGAAGAGAATTTAGGTGCCATCTGATGCAGTCTCCCTCAGTTTGGTTCTGGGGAGGACCTTATGAGGACACCCTGCTTTCTAAGCCTTTGGGGATCCCAGAGCCTGGTGTGGGAGACAAGACTCATACATTACCTAGGGAAAACGGAGACTCAGTAGAGTCAGGTAGGGGTTTGTGGGTTCTGCCAGTAAACACCTAGGAGGTCAGAGGTAGGTGAGCACCTACAGAAGGCTCCCTAGAGCAGGGCAGCTGGAGCTGCACCTTAAAATTGGTAGAATTTATTTTTAGTTACTTTTGTTCTATGATTTTATGAAAATGAAGGAAACAAAAAACACTGGAATGAGAGGGTGAGGCATCTTCATCTGTCTGCAGGGGAGCAAAGCTATAGAGGCCTGAATCCATCTGAGGTTTGGAGGACAGTAGAGAGATCAGCTTGGTTAGAGGGCGGGGACCACTGTCGAGGCAGAGTAAGTGAGAAGGACAGAGGGGTGTGGCTGTGGCGGGAGGGGTGAGGTGGAAGACAGAGGAAAGAAGCTCAGGGTTGGGCTCACAGTAGGGATGGTGAGGGTTGAGGCTTGAGCAGATGAGAGCACCCAGGAGACAGGAGAGAAGAGGGTTCCAGGGACGGGTTTGAACATATGTCCAGAGAAACACTTCCCAAGTAAGTAGGAGTGGAACCCAGAGAGTGGAGGTCATTGAGATGGAGAGAACACAGGAGGGGCAGTCACAAGCTCAAACTCTGAAGAGTTGTTTGGTATAGGAGTCGGGGGTGAGGACCCAGTGAAGGTCATTAGAGTTGGTGATTTAAGAGGTCAGCAGAATGGTAGGGGTTAAAGGGTGAGTTGGTGGAGAAGAAATGAGGCAGCAAGTGTAGATCATTGTACGTTATCCTATGAGAAATACACAGAGGGCTGGCAATGGGTTGTAGTTTGAAAAAGAAGCTGCAGCAAAGCTTTGTTAACCTGGGGGAGAGGAGCAAATCTGTGGACAGAGGACAGGGGAGAAGGAGCTGTCGGAGAGGAAGAGATTGAGCAGACACTGGGAAGAGCCAAGTTATAGACAGGAAAGTAAGGGAAGGGAGCCAGGGCCTAGAAGAGGTCAAAGCCGCAGATGAGAAGAAAGGGGTGAAGTCGTAGAGCTCTGGTTGGACCCAGACTTTGACCTCCTAAAGTAGGCTCCTTTAAGTAAGGGTGGCCAGGGTGGGGCTGGGCTGGAGGGATACAGAGGAAGGGGTGGAATCAGAGGAGTGGTCTGGACATCTGACATACTGCCCAGCAGGCCTGGGAGGCAGAAGATCCGGGCTTGGGTTTCTCTTGGGTCAGCTCTGGTGCTCTGCTTCTGGGAGCAGGATGGAGCAAGCAAGCCATGGTGCGACCAGATTACAATAGTCTCAGGAGCCCAGAGGCCAGAACACTACGAAGGCAGGGAGGGGCCTTGCTGGGGAAGAGAGGAACAGCTGCCAGAGCAGGCCTGGGAAGGCTTGATTGAACAGTGCAGGGCAATGCAGTGTAAGGGGGACAAGAGCCTGAGTTTAACTGTGAGGGATTATCATTGTTACTCTTTGTAAGTATCTGAGGTAGGATTTGAGTGGAGAGAAGAACATAAGGAGATGCAGAAAGGGAGCATTGCTTTGTGCCAAACACTGTTCTAGATTAACTGATTTGATCCTCACAGGACTGTCCGTGAATTAGGTAGGTGCTATTATTATTATTTTACATATGAGATCAAAGTTCAGAGAAGGGAAGTAACTTAGCTGAGGTCACACAGCCAGTTGGTGTCAGAGTTAAGTATTTGAATGTTTTTTCTGTTTCCAAAGCGTATGCTTTCTGCTATGCCTTTTTAAAACGACTTACTAGGTAAGTGACCTTGAAAAAATTACTTAATTTCTTCCTCACTTTCCTCATCTGAAAAGTGGGGATACTAATAATGCTAGTTCATAGATTTTTGTGAGGATTAAATAAATATATGTGAAGACTTAAAACAGTGTCTAGTACATAGAAAGTTCTACTTAGGGGATGCTGCCATTATTATTATTATTATTATTATTTCTCATTGATCCTCATAGCCTCCAGCCAGAAGCTAAGGACTTTGAGGAAGTTGAAAGAAGGTCTTGGAACATACTGGTAATTTGGAGATGATCAGGTAGTTGGGAGGGAGGTAAGAGAACAGTATACAACCAGTGGTTCTCAACCAGGGACATTTTTGTTGATGTGGCCGGCAGGAGCTACTGGGGTTTTGGTGGGCGGGAGTGGTAGGTAACATTGGTCAGTCATGTCCCAGTTGAGAATGTGCAGGAGAAACTCAGCTAGAAAGGATGCTTGGGATTTAACTCCCCAGAAGAGTAGCAATCCCAGAGATTGGAGCAGCTTGAGCAAGTGTCGGGAGGAGCTTGAAGACCTGTCTGGCTGGGAAGAATTAGACTCTGTTGGAGGCAAGTGTTCCTGGAGGGAAGGGCAGGCTTAGGGCTGCGGAGGAGGCTGGGAGCCCATCCCAGAAGGTCAGATGGAGGGCTCTGGACCCTGAGCAGAGAAATGGAGACCTGTGGGGTTCTGGATGAGGGCATGGCATATTTAGGAAGACCACTCATGCAATCAGGGAAGACATTGGGTGAGGGGGAGAATCTAGACCAAACCCTGGAGGAAAGGCACGTGAGTTGGACTGGGTTTGGGGTTAAAATGTGCAGATAAGCGACAATACTAAGGAACATTTGAAGGGAAACTCCCAGTGTGAAGATTCATGAATAGAGAGTGGGCTGGGCCTGATCTAGCAGGCACATGACCTGAGAGGAAATTCTGGGAGATGTGGGCTGGTTTGGGACTCAAGGTGATCACAGTGAATTTAATGTAGTGATGGGGAATTTGGGAGGAGATATCTGGTGAGGAATTGGGGATGCCATTTGGAAGTTGGACTGAAGTACCGATTTGGGAGTCATTAATCCACATCTATTGAGTACACTCAATACACATATAAAAGAGGGCCCCTTTGAGGGTCTTTCCCATGGGGTTGCTAGTTGAATTTGAAGTCCTGCTTGTAGATAAGTTGGTCATGGGAGAGAGTGTGGAGGGGAAAGCACTGAAAACCTTCAGACTGAGCCTGGGCCCCTTCTGCAGATAAGAAGAGTTGCTGGGAGAGAACCAGAGAGGTTGGAGAACTAGGAGAGGGCAGAGAGCTTCCAGAAGAGCATCACCAGCTCCAGGTACCCCAGAGAATAGGCCTAGGGGTTGGCTGCTTCCAGAACAAGTGACTTCAGGACAGCAGCAGGGTGGAGGCCAGAGACAGGCAGGGGAGCCACTGCAGGAAGGAGGCAGTGGGTGAAGATGGCTTGTGGGTTGGAGAAACTGGAGTTCAAGGAAAGAGGGAGACAATTGAGGTTCCCAAGGCAGGTTGAAAGGGATGTATATGAGAGAGAGGAAACATTGAGGCTGATGGGAGGGGATGGAGTAGGAGAAGAAGTTCTTCTCTTAGCTAAGGGGTTCCCAAGGAACCATCCCCACCTTAGGTACGAAGTAGTAGATTTCTTCAGGCTCCATTCTCTGGCCTTTCTCTGCCCCACCTGCCTTCTTAACCCCCAGTTTAGGCTATTGTTTCCTCTGCCCCCCTCAAGGAACACAGAGAAAAACAGATAGCCCGTGTCCTGTAACTATCCTGATTTATCTGGCTTTCCTACCCTGCCCTCCATACTCAGTGATTCTCAGCTTCTGTGCCCTCAGCCTTCCCTTTCCCAGGATAAAGTTCAGTTCCTGTAAGGTGACTTGACTGTAGAGTTTTTTCCTGTTTGCCATCCTCAGTGCATGTGGGCTTTTCAGAAAGCTTGTGGACCACCCTGTGCCCTTCTCCCCCACCCCACCCCACCCACCCATTGTCTTCTCCTACTCATATTCAGGCAGGACTTACCTTTTTTAGTCTGTTGCTTTGATCACAGTCCCTTCTGGGAAGTGGTTCCCTGATCCCTCCCCCACCAGCTCCCTGGTCTCTTTGAGTCTGTCACCAGAGTTAGGAATCAGCAGAGGATGTTGAAAACTCCTCTCCTCAAGGAATCCTCCTCCAATTGGGCTCATTCAATTCTTATTGCTCCTTTCCTCTGTCGATTTTGAGGGCCCACTTAGATAACTTTGCAGATAAAAAGTAGCACGTGCTCTGGCATCTTACTGTTTTGGAACTATTCTGCTTCTGTTGCATTGTAATATTCCAGAAGACAACTAGAGATCACCTAGTTCAGGGATTTCAAAGAATATTTTAAACTTTAGAACCTTCAATTCTGAACACACACACACACACACACACACACACACACACAGATAAAAGCAGAAGTGCTGTGGCTGAAGTTTGCTCTCCTTTGCTCCCATCCTTGCCCACAGCAACTTGGATGCTCCTGAGCCCCTAGAGCTCCACAGAGCACATTCTGATGCCTTCATTTACAGGTGAGGAAAATGAGGCCCAGAGAGATGAAGAGACTTGCCCAGAGTCACACAGCAAGGGCAAAAACTCAGGGTTTCCCCATATCCCTCCCAGTTCTAGCATTCTAGGACTTGTTAACTTCTAGCCAAGCTGTCCCTCTAGTGTTCTTTTATGTACCTCGTGTTTGTCATTCATTCATTTAGATGTTTATTGAGCACCTACTATGCGATGTGTACAGAGTAGGCAGTACTATTAGGTAGCAGTCTTGTGAGTTGGTGGAAGCAAAAGCAGACACTGTCTGCCCTCATAGGGTCTTCAGTCTAGTGGTGGGGACAGAAAAACTGCATCTGTGACAAGTGCCATAATGGACAGATCAATGGTTTGATAAGGTGGGCTTATAAGTGGGATGTCAGTCCTTTTGGGCTGTTAGAACAAAACACATAGACTGAGTAGCTTATACACAACAAATTTATTTCTCATAGTTTCAGAGGCTGGCGAGTCCAAGATCCAGGCACCAGCAGATTTAGTATCTGGTGAGGTCCTGCTTCCTTGTTCATAGACCACCGTCTTCTCACTGGGTCCTCACACGGCAGAAGAGACAAGGGAGCTCGCTGGAGTCCCTCTCATAAGGGTACTAATCGCCTCCCAAAGGCCCCATCTCCAAATACTATCACGTTGGGGATTAGGTTTCAACATATGAATTGTGGGGGGCACAAACATTTGGTCGATAGCATGAGGGATTTAACCTAGTTAGGAAGTGACCTGGAGCCAAGAGCTAAAGGTAAACTGGGAAAACAGAGGAGAGAAAAGTGTTGCAGGTGGAGGGAGCAGCATATGCAAAGCCCTGCGGCAGGAGGGAGCAGAGTGGGATGAGGAATGAGAGGAGGCCAGTATGGCCGGAGCATAGGAAGTAGGACCATGGCTGGCCGACACGCAGCGGGTGTGTACAAGATGGGGCTGTGCAGACTGTTGAGGAGTGCTGGGGCTTTATTCTGGATTTAGATTTGTGTTTCAGAAAGATGTCTCCAGTTGCAAAAGGTAACTGAATGCCTTGTCCGCAACCCTGTCCCAGCTGGGCTGCTTTCATTCCACTGTCTGCTTTTCTGACATCAGTCACATGCTGTTTGGGGTGTTCTTAGCAGGGCTTGTTTCCACTCTTTATGGCATATGCATTTTGGCTCTAAGGTATATGTGTGCAGTGTAGTGTGTGAATGTACTGTGACTGTATCATTTAGTCATTCAATAAATGTTAAGTTATTGAGTGCCACTAAGAGCCAGGTACCATTTGATTATCATTATGGGCAACAACAAGCTGGGTGATAAGCGTGTCCTAGTGTGTGATGTTGTGGCATGTGTGGGTGCTTGTGTGTGATTGTGTTGACCGTGTGCTCCAAATGATGGTTACTATGGGTGGCTGTGTTATCGTATGGCTGTTGGTGTATGTCTCCCCTTGGGGTCCTTGTGTGTGACTATCATTGTGGGTGTTGTGTGTAACTCAGTGTAACAACAGTGGGTGTGGCTGAGGTTTTGGGTGTGGGTGTGTTGCTGTGCAGTGTGAAGGGAGGACTGTCAGTGTGTGGCATACATGTCCTGTGCAGGTGAGGCTCGGTGTGTGATGTGTCTGTGTGTCAGTGGGGGGCATGGGAGACCCCCCATCTCCTGCTGTAAATCTGGAGGAGAGCAAGCTTCCCCAGACTGTTGGAGGCACTCTCCGTGGCCCCTGGGATGATCCATGCAGGGAATGGAGCCTCTACCTGGTGCGGCCCTGGGATGTTGGGGAGCTGGAGCCGCCCCCACTGGCACTGGAGGGGAAAGGGCTGATGGGGGCGACTAGGCGGGTCTGGGCTGGCCAGACGGGGCCAGATTAATAAAGAGGGACCCGGGGGAGGGAAGGCCAGGGCGGTGGCGGCTGCAGCAGGAGGCAGCTGAGATGAAAGTGGCCCGACTGGCGAGCAGGCAGGTGGCCTCTCCCCTGCCCTGTCAGCACTTTTTAATGTCCCCTTGGTTAGAGTGTGTGGGAGGAGTAGGGCGAGGGTAGCTGGAGCTCACCTTTCCCAGGCCCTGGGGGAGGGGGCTGGGGCAGCCACGAGGTGGGGTTGCTTTTGGTGGGGTGGGAGGAATGCGGTCATAGGTGTAGCTGAGAGGAGGAGCCTGGCTCAAGCCCCATCCCTGTCCCCTGAAAACTTACCTTAGCTCAGGCTATCCAGGGGTGGCAGGATTAGGAAGCAGCTGGAGAAACAGAAAATGAGAAAGGGAGGTAGAAGGGGGTGACTGTGTGTGAGAATGTGGGCACAGCACATGCAGGTTACTGTCGGGCCAGGCAAGGGTGCGGTGTGTGTGTGAAATTGAACCTGCCTACGTAAATGAGCGTGAGGCTGCCTTCATGAGAACGTGTGAGCAAGACCAAGACCCTGTGTGTTTGTGTTTGTTCAGCTCTCTGCAGTTGGCAGTTTAAATGTTTAAACAGGGGGCTCTCGTCCTGGCTTGGCCTGTTGCTGGTGTGTGGTGTTGGGCAGGTCATTTAACCTCCCTGAGCTCTGTTGCTTCATCTCTAAAGTAAGGATAAGGGTATCTGTTTCACAGGATGATTATGGGGCTTAAATAGACCAAAATATATGTTCAACTGTAAATCTCCCTATAAACGTTTGATATCGTTAATAACTACACATGGGGTGTGTTGGGTAACTGTGTGTAAAGGTGTGGGTGTGTCCGGAGGCCTGAGTGCCTTTGTGTATCAGCCATAGTGGGTGCATGGGTGAGAGAACAAGCATCATAGTAAGTGTGAACTTTATTTGCAATAAGTTTGTTGTGGGAGTGAGTATACAGGTGTTGGAAGTGAATTTGGTAGTTGTAAAATACACGAAAATATCTATGTGGATCCAAGTGTGGGGAGTGTGAGTGTCTGTGTGTGACTGTGAATGTGTGCTTTTGTCTTTGGGTGTCTGTGTCATTGCGCGTATCTGTTTGCAGTAGATGATTTTGTGTCTCAGGGTGTATCTGAGTTAGTTGCCCTGGCACCTGAGATGGACACGTGCATCTTGGAGTGGATACTGGCCATGTGGGGGATGCGTGGGGATGGGTTTGTGTGTCTGTGTTTCTCTGGGTGTGTGTCCCAATGCCGGTGTGGTTGAATGTGCCTTTGTCTCTGTCATGTGAGTGTGATGGCGGTATGTGGTGCCTTGGTGTGGCTGTGTATGACAGTGTGTGTGCGTGCGTGCGTGTGAGTGTGTGTTTGGTGAGCGGCTCTGCTGCCTTAAGCACCTTTCGAATACATTGGCCACAGCTCATTGAATCCTTTAACAATCTGACTCTGCTCTTCCTTCCCCGTTTTTTCTAATTCAGTTCCTCTTATTACAAAAATAAAAAATAAAGCGCTGCCCCTTTCCAGTGGCTGGCCCCGCAGAGTCCCTGCCTCAGGACCAGCCTCGTTTCACTCCATTTCGGAGAAAACGGGAAGTTGGTGATTTTAAAAAATATTTTCTACTTTATTTGGGATTTAATGTTCTTACAGAATCCTGCTGCCTCCCTCTGTTCCCCCTCCCCATCCACCCCCAGCCCCACATACAAGAGGCGTAATGGCCCATTCAGCATATTATGGGAGCCGAGCGTGTGCTCATGCGCGCGCGCCTGTGTGTGTGTATGCATACACACACTCTTGGGTAAAAACACACAGAGACCCACGGCAGACCCACATAGGAATACACAGCAGCTCAAACATATACTCAGACATGAATCAAACACTCTATCCTAATACTCAAACACCACACAGAGACAGAGACCCAGACACAATCACACTCTGACGAGAAACACAAAAGCAGGAACACTGTTGGGGGAGACCCTGTGGAGACATGAAGAGAACCAGACAGGCAGAGAGGGGAGGAAAGAAAGAGACATGTTCCCAGTGACAGGTCAGAAGCAACTTTTATGCCATAAAGGAACATGAGTAGAGTAGTTCAAGGGAATGAGAGGGGCTTGATCATCCCTGGGCCAGGTATTGCCCCTTTTGTACAAGGGGATACTGTATGGTCAAGAAGTAATTACTCAAGGTCATGAAAGGAGTCAAGCCTAGATGTGGGGACAGAAATAAGAATCCTGTGCCACTTCCCTGTGCCCTACTATCAGGGTCCCAGGGCAGTAAAATGTATAACTGTGTGTACGTGTGTGTGTGTGTGTGTGTGTGTAAGATGTGCTTTTGTACAGGACTAACTTAAGTGCCACATACATATTAGGCTCAACAAATGTTTACAGAGGCTGGCAGGGCCCGGATGTGGCTGTGTGGGTCTTTAAATGTATATTTGAGAACCTGTGTGTGCACACACATGGGAGCATACATTATGGTGTATAAACCTGTGTAAGTGTGGCTATGTGTGGCTGTGTCTATGCATAGACTGTAAATCCCATAGGGGCAGGAACCATGTATCCCCTCTGTATCTCCATCACCTAAGAAAGGGCCTGGCACATAGTAGGTACTCAGTAAATATTCGTTCAAGAACAAATGAATGAACAAAGTCACTCTGGGAACTCAGATAGCTTAGGAAGGGCCTGATCATCACAGGTAGAGACCATGAGCAACCCAGCCTCTGGGCAGGACCTGGGCTGGGAAGAGGGGAGATGGTACACCATGAGATGATGTGGTGGGAACTCTGGCAGTCTCTCCCTGCTGCTGTCTCTCTTGTTAGGAGATATGGGCCCTGTGGTCAGTGCTTTGTCCAGAGTAATGAGTTTCAAGAGTTATTTCAGACTATTCTGTGGTAAAAAAAAAAAAAAAGAAAGAAAGAAATGAGCTATCCACTATCCATTTAAAAAATACGGGATAGGTGAGGAAGAGACTGGCAGAAGTGGACAGAAATTCAAGATGGATGATGGACAGAGACAGACATATTGAGTAAACACACAAACTCATTAATAGGTTTATTTATAGACAGACCAAAAGACAAATAGAGACACAGATAAATAGGTGTACAGATAGACACACAGATTGACATGGATAGTCAGGTAGGCAGACAGTCTCCAGGAGTGACTGACAGACCAACAGACAGGCAGACCAATCGATAGACAGCTAGATGGACAGCTGATTGCACAGAGAAGATGGATGTATATATAGCTCAGCATGTAGAATAGGCCTACCCAATAGCCATGCCCCACATTCTGTCCTCCCTTCTTGCTAGCAGAACCCATTCTTTTATTTGGTGTTTGGAGACCAAGTGCTTTGGGGAAGGTTGAACCTCTCCCTTGCCCCAGAGGTGAATCTTAGTTGGTCCAGGAAAATCATGGTAATTCCATTCCCCTTGCTGGAGATTGATTTACAAATGGATATATGGTACAATTCTGACCACTGAAATGTGGGAGGAAGTCTCTTAAGGAGACTTTGGGGAAATTTTGCCTCAAACTTATAAAAGTCCCTCTTCTCTCCTTCTGGATTTTGGACTTTCCTATGTGAAGGTGTAATGTGCTGAGTTGCTGCAGCCTTTTTGAAACCCTGAGGTTCCTCCTGAGTCAAAAGCTGATGTGCCAGGGATGGTAAAGGATAGCTGTGAAAATCAGTGCCAAATGATGCCCCTGGGCCACATTGACCAATTTAGGAATCTCTCTGTCCCCAGACTTCTTGTTATGTAAGATAATATTTTTCTTATCACCTAAGCCACATTTTTTTCCAGTTTAAATACTTCAATGTGTATTTCCTTAAAAAAATAAGGATGCTGTCTTACATAGTCATATGCAATCATCTAGATCAGAAAATTAACATAGATATAATTCTACCACGTAATTCACAGATCCATTCAAACCTCGCCCATTGGTCCTATAATATCCTTGATACCTTTTTTCCCCTTCTGGTTCAGGATGCCCTCCAGAGTCACAACTGCATTTAAGTGTCATGTTTCTGTAGTTGCCTTCCATCTGGAACAGGTCTTCAGTCTTTCTTTGTCTTTCATGTCCTGGATAATCTTCAAGAATACAGAAGAGGGGTTTTTTTAGGTTTTTTTCTCTCAATTGGGGTTTATCTGATGTTTCCTCATGTTATACATTTTTTGGCAGGAATGATACTGTATTCTTCTCAGTGCCTTATATCAAGAGGCACATGACTTTGATTTGTCCCAATATTCTTTTTTTTAAAAACATCTTTATTGGAGTATAATTGCTTTACAATGGTGTGTTACTTTCTGCTATATAACAAAGTGAATCAGCTATACGTGTACATATATCCCCATATCTCCTCCCTCTTGCGTCTCCCTCCCACCCTCCCTATCCCACCCCTCTAGGTGGTCACAAAGCACCAAGCTGATCGCCCTGTGTTATGTGGCTGCCTCCCACTAGCTATCTGTTTTACATTTGGTAGTGTATATATGTCCATGCCACTCTTTCAGTTTGTCCCAGCTTACCCTTCCCCCTCCCTGTGTCCTCAAGTCCATTCTCTACATCTGCGTCGTTACTCCTGTCCTGCCCCTCGATTCTTCGGAACCTTTTTCCCCTTAGATTCCATATATATGTGTTAGCATACGGTATTTGTTTTTCTCTTTCTGACCTCACTCTGTATGACAGTCTCTAGGTCCATCCACCTCACTACAAATAAATAACTCAATTTAATTTCTTTTTATGCCTGAGTAATATTCCATTGTATATATGTGCCACATCTTCTTTATCCATTCATCTGTTGATGGACACTTAGATTGCTTCCATGTCCTGGCTATTGTAAATAGAGCTGCAATGAACATTGTGGTACATGACTCTTTTTGAATTATGGTTTTCTTAGGGTATATGCCCAGTAGTGGGATTCATGGGTTGTATGGTAGTTCTATTTTTAGTTTTTTAAGGAACCTCCATACTGTTCTCCATAGTGGCTGTATCAATTTACATTCCCACCAACAGTGCAAGAGTGTTCCCTTTTCTCCACACCCTCTCCAGCATTTATTGTCTGTAGATTTTTTGATGATGGCCATTCTGACTGGTGTGAGGTGATATACCTCATTGTAGTTTTGATTTGAATTTCTCTAATGATTAGTAATGTTGAGCATCCTTTCATGCGTTTGTTGGCAATCTGTGTATCTTCTTTGGAGAAATGTCTAATTAGGTCTTCTGCCCATTTTTGGATTGGGTTGTTTGTTTTTTTGATATTGAGCTGCATGAGCTGCTTATAAATTTTGGAGATTAAACCTTTATCAGTTGCTTCATCTGCAAATATTTTCTCCCATTCTGAAGGTTGTCTTTTTGTCTTGTTTATGGTTACCTTTGCTGTGCGAAAGCTTTTAAGTTTCATTAGGTCCCATTTGTTTATTTTTGTTTTTATTTCCATTTCTCTAGGAGGTGGGTCAAAAAGGATCTTGCTGTGATTTATGTCATAGAGTGTTCTGCCTGTGTTTTCCTCTAATAAGAGTTTGATAGTTTCTGGCCTTACATTTAGGTCTTTAATCCACTTTGAGCTTATTTTTGTGTATGGTGTTAGGGAGTGTTCTAATTTCATTCTTTTATATGTAGCTGTCCAGTTTTCCCAGCACAGCTTATTGAAGAGGCTGTCTCTTCTCCATGTATATTCTTGCCTCCTTTATCAAAGACAAGGTGACCATATGTGCGTGGGTTTATTTCTGGGCTTTCTATCCTGTTCCATTGATCTATATTTCTGTTTTTGTGCCAGTACCATACTGTCTCGATTACTGTAGCTTTGTAGTATACTCTGAAGTCACGGAGCCTGATTCCTCCAGCTCCATTTTTCGTTCTCAAGGTTGCTTTGGCTATTCGGGGTCTTTTGTGTTTCCATACAAATTGTGAATTTTTTTGTTCCAGTTCTGTACCTAAGCCCCTTTTGGTAGGATCATCTGTCACTTGCAGCCAAGAGCATCCTAATGCTACCCAAATCAACTGACAAATTGGCAGACAGACAGATAAAAAAACAGGTAGAAAAACAAATAGGCAGATGGACAAAGACAGACAGGTAGTCAAACCTAGGACATGCAGATATCTGGCTAGTTCGACAAATTTAAAAGCAAAAAGAAATGGGTACATGAATGGATGGACAGATAGAAATGGGCAGAGAGGTAAACAGACAAACTGGGCAGCAGACAGTTGGAAAGAGAATCAGACTCTGACCCCAGTGTTTATGTTTATCACCTGTTAGATGACTACTTGCTTCTATTAACTGTATAATATTCATTTTGGGGAAAAATTCTGTCTCTCCATCCCCTCCCTCCCTCCCTCTCCCCCGACCTTCTCTCCCATCTCTTCCCTCTCCCCTCTCTCTCTCTTTCTCTCCCTCTCTCCCTCTTTTCCTCTCTTCTCCTTCCCTTTTTCCCATGTCCTCCCCCTCTGCTTTCTTCCTGTGCCTTACCTGCTTCTGTCTTTAAGTGTCCCCATACTCACAGCTGACTCTGCCTCTCATGAGAAGGCATGTTACCTTTGTGACAGAGGCTGCCTCTGAGCAAGGCTTGGATTGGGGACAGTCAAGGAGCATGGGAACCATGGAAGGCAGAGAACCTCCTTTTACTCCCACCCTTACCCTCGGCAGCCCCAGGCAGCAGCTAAGTCCTGGCCTAGGGTTCTTTTCCTGACCACCACTCCCCTCTTCCTCCCTGCTCCCTGCCAGAGATTCCAACAACCTGGGGTTAGGCCTTTGAAGTCTTCCTGTGAGATCTGTTCACTTTGAAGGCTCGAGGGAAGGGAACAGACTCAGGACTTGCTTTTTTGTTAAGGGACAAGGAAACAGTGGCAAATATAGATGCAACAAGGGAAGGGAGGTCCACCAAGCTCCTAATACAGACCTCAGTTCTCTCTACCTTTTGTGTCCATCTCAGTCATTGGCCACTTTCTGAATATCCTTTGAGTCTCTTATTTCAACAAATAATTCTTGAGCTCCTGTAGCGTACAAGGTGCTGCCTGGTGCTGTGGGAGACAAATGGGAAAGAAGGTAAGTCCCTCTCCTGGAGGCATCTTCTGTTTTTCTTCTTCCCTTTATGTGTATCTCTCTTTGGGTGTCTCTATCTTTCTCTTACTCAGTGGATCAAGAAATAATCATAAAGGAGCCACTATCTGCCATGCATTCCATCTCTCTCTCCTCTAGCTCTGCCCTCTTTCCACACCACACCCACCTGCACTCTTGGGGTCCAGTGCCCACTTTGGCTACAGCAAGTGAAGCAGGCACTTTCCAAGAACAGAAGACACAGGGGATTGATGACTCTGTGGCGGCCCACTTCTCCTTTCTCCCAGGATAACCAGTCTGTCAGAGGACCACGGGAGGGGGGAGATGACTTCACAGGGATGCAGGGGGTGGGTGGCCCCCAGGGTATTCCTCCTCCTCATCTTTGCCCTTCATCTCCTGCTGCCTAATTATTTTTTCTGAAGCATTACTCTGAGCAAGTGCTCCATTAACCAAGACGATTCAGCATGGCATTCTGAGCTCTCCACAATGGGCCCCAACCTACTCCTTCCAACACCCTCACTCCCACCCCCCATAAGCCCTTCAGGACTGGCCACCTTCCTTGACAGGCCCACAGTTTCCTGCTTCTCCTTCCTTGACAGGCCCACAGTTTCCTGCTTCTCCACCAACCACATTCCACATCTTTTAAAGCCACACTCAGATGTCACCTATTCGAGGAAACTTTCCCTGATCGCCCCCTTCAAGAGGCTCCAGCTCAGACCACAGGCACCAAATACACCCTTGTATACACACACACTGACCTCCAACTACAAATGTTGACAACATCATCAAGACGTTTCACCACCATGTCTTGTGCTTTCTACCCTGCTCTGGTCAAAGTCTAGGCTCCTCCAGGCTCATGGATGGCCCATCCCCAAGATGTTTCACATTCTTGGTCCCACTCTTGCCAGACAGGCCGATATGTTTTTTGGGTTATGGCCCTTGACTTGTTCCCTCAGCCTTCCTCATTATCTGCCCAGACAGTGACCTTTCCTTCCTCCTCCCCTCCACTGCCCTTCCTCCTCCTCTTCCTTCTCAACATCAGCAAGCTTCCTTGAGAGCCTACTGTGAGAGCTCATTCCACCCCTGCAGGGTGTAGATCTGGAGCCAGACTGCCTGGGTTGTAATTCTGCCTCCACCTCTTCCTAGCTGTGTGACCTCAGGCAAATTACTTAACTGCTCTGTGCCACATTTCCTCATCTGCAAGATGAGATTAATAATGGTACCTGCCTCACAGGATTGTTGAGAGGATTGATTTGGTGTGAGTAGGGTGCTTAGAACAGTCCCTGACACCTAGTACTATAACAGTGAGAGTACTGCTTCTCATTTTATTCTGCTTCTGACTCTAGGGATTCAGAATTCTCAAGTATAGAGGAAGAGAACTGTAAACTACTGAGCAGCCCCTGTGTGCTGAGTGTCTTACAGGTGGCGTCTCAATTAAAACAAACAAAAAAACCTTGTGAGATGGGATTGTCACCACATCTGTTTAACGAACAAGGAAATGAGGGTTTAGGTAGCTGAAGTGACTTGCGAGAGGCCTCACAACCAAGACAGGGAAGATTCAGGAGCTGAGCTCACATTTAGTTGATTCCAAAGCTGTGCCTTTTCCAAGACACTGAGCTGTTTCTTCAATTTGAGGATCAAGAGTTTAGGATTTGTAATTAGCAATTCAAGGATATGAGGTCTCAGGGTGCTAGTACTTTGGGGGTCCACATTACCTTGACTGAGATCAGTTGGAGTATGAGTAACTTGTTTTCAGAGTGGTTATAGTGTGTGACAGGGGATTGCAACCTCACTGCCATACATCCCCACCCTCTGCCTTCTGAAATCAGTGCTCTGGCCTCACACTACGGTTTGGGGGTTTCCGGGGGGTGAGAGTCAGGTAAGTACCGGAGGACAGTAAGAGTCACCAAATTAATGACTTGCCTGGGGTCAGGAAGTCCAGGGCCACCTGGAGATGAATTATCTGGTTAAGAAGCCATGACCAGGTGGATCAATGGAGAGAGAGGGTTTTGTCACTTATTGCCCTGCATTTAAAGAGCTGCACTCCTCAGGCTGGGGCTCATGAGGACTCTTGCTTTTCTCCAGTAGTTCCCTAGCCCTGGATCACTGAGTCCTCAGGGAGCCTAGCTGGGGAGACATAAGTACTGAGGGCTTCCCCAGGAAGCAGATTCTGAGATAGAGATTAATGCTCAGAGTGTTATAAGGAAGCTCTTGGGATCAAAACCTGTGGAAGGAGAGGAGGGAATCAGGATTGGGCAGAGCCCAGCCCTTTGGATCACTCTGATGCTAGAATGGCCCTTCAGTTTTTCCCCAAGTTGGGGCCAGAGGTTTCATACCCCTGTGTTGGTGGGTCATGGAATGCAAGTAGCCCCAGAAGTGGGTGTGACCTTAGGCTGGGCAGCTCTCTTCAACTGAGGCCATTCCTCCACGGGAGCTGAAAGCTGAAGTCTGTCTGCTAAGCACTCCCAGCAACTAGGGTAAGTCCTTCATTGAAGGGAATCGGACAGCACATTATAGTGTCCACCAAGGCACCTACCTGAGCTTTGGAGGGCAGGCACTCACAGTGAAGTAAGGTTTCTGTGTATGAGACAATGCCTGAGCTTTGAGAAGAATGAGTAGGGGTTACAAGGCAAAAAAAAAAAAAAAAAAACAGGAAGGGGAACCTGTAGGGAAAGGGGAGTTTCTGGTTGAAAGAACAGCATGGGGACTTCCCTGGAAGTCCTGTGGTTAAGACTTCACCTTTCAATGCAGGAGGTGTGGGTTTGATACCTGGTCCGGGAGCTAGGATCCCACATGCCTCTCAACCAAAAAAACAAAACATAAAACAGAAGCAGGGCTTCCCTGGTGGCGCAGTGGTTGAGAGTCCGCCTGCCGTTGCAGGGGATACCAGTTCGTGCCCCGGTCCGGGAAGAAGCCACATGCCGCAGAGCGGCTGAGCCCGTGAGCCATGGCCGCTGAGCCTGCGCGTCCGGAGCCTGTGCTCCGCGACGGGTGAGGCCACAGCAGTGAGAGCCCCATGTACCGCAAAAAAAAAAAAAAAAAAAAAGAAGCAATACTGTAACAAATTCAACAAAGACTTTAGAAATGGCCCACATCAAAAAAATTTAAAAATAAATAATTTTTTTTAAAAAAGGAACAGCATCTACTAAAACCCAGAGGCAAACTTGACACAGGAGAGGTAGGCAGGGCTCAGATCTGAAGGTCTGTACTGCTGTGCTAAAGAATTTGAGTTTTTGTATTAAGGGGAAGGGGGGCCTTTAAGGATTTTAGGACAATGTGTAGCATAATTAAAATTTGCATTTTAGAATAATCTTGGCATGCCACTTACCATCTGTGTTACTAAAAAGTGACCTAACCTCTCTGTGCCTCAATTCCCTCATCTGTAGAATGGGGTTAATGATAGTGCGTGCCTCTTGGAGTTGTTGTAAGAATGCAGTGAGATAGTATGGGTAGAACTGGCATGTAGCAATCCTTGGTGAAGATTAACTGTTGTTATAGATATTATAGGCTGGATTGGGATGGGCGGAGACTAGTAGAAAGAGCAGTGAGATGGCTACTGCAGGTATTCAGAAAGATGTGGTAAGGGCACAACTAGGACAACGGCAGCAGAGATGGAAAAGGAGAAGCCAGTTTAAAAGCTTCTGAAAGGTAAAATTCACAGGACTTAGTGATTGCTTAGATGAAAAGAGGTGATAAAAAAGATGGCCTTCACAATGACTCCCAGGTTTCTGGTTGGGTGACTGATTCTGGGAACACAAATGGATTCACGGGGAGAGTGGTAAGTTCATTGTAGATGAGTTGAAATTGAGATTCTTAAGGAATCCAGCTGGAGATGCTGGTCAGTTGTTCAGAGCTAAGCTCTGAGAAAGGCTGGATGGAAAAAAAAACGGTATAGGGATTGTCTGTGTGAATTTTGTCAGGGGAGCCATGGGCCTGGATGAGGTCAGCAGGGTGAGTATGTGGAAAGGGAAGAGTTGTGGGCTATGGATGGAACTGTGGCAAATACCATTGTTAACGGGAGCTTGGGAGTGAGAAAGAAGAGATCCCAGAGAAGCAGGAGAAAGAACGAGATGCTGCTGTCAGGAAAGCCAAGGGAGGAAGGAGACCCCCAGAGTACCAGCCAACACAGCTCAGTGTCACAGAGAGAGCATCAAAGATAAACATGGCAGAGTCTGTAAAAGAGGGCAAGGGGTTCCTGGTGGTTTACCTGGAGGAAAGCATTTCATCAAAGTGGTGGGTGGAAGGCAAGTTGTGGTGGTTTGAAGAATAAAACATGAAGCTGAGGGTTGTACTTCTCTGAATGAACAGACATATGGATGGAGAGATTTCACCAAGGTCCACGCTGAGGCAGTCCAAATGCAGTCTTTCCAGATGACCTTCGTTTGTGCCCCTTCTCTCATGTTTCCCATCATAGGCTGTATCTATCATAGTTATCTCTGTTTCTGCCTACTCCTTTACCTGACCATAAGCTCCTTCAAGCTGGGATCCCCATCCATGTTTGGATCCTTCCCTGTACCAGATATATGGTGTGGACTGGACCTGCAGGTAATAAGCAGTTGCTTGTGGAGTGAATGAATGATCTGAGGTGAGACCATGAAGCAAGTTTCCTGGTTTTTAGACTGGTTAGTCAGCAGAGAAATAGTGAAACTATGTCCTGGAAGAAGGTGTGTGATGGGACGATGGATGGCTGAGAATATGGGGAGGCATGAATCAAGGCACTTAGGGAAAAATAAGTACAACTGACCTTTGAGCAGAAGTTCTTAACCTTTTTAGATCCTGGATCCCTTGGAGATGCCAATGTAAATAATGAACACTTGCTACAGGAAAAACACGCATCACACACTCATATCCAGTCTGCATATGATTTTAAGAGTTCCATACCCACTGAGGCCCATCTATGGACCTGTCCAGTGGTCCCATGGGTTTCAAGTCAAGAATGTAGAGTAGAGTCCTATGACCTGGGGTACATCACTCACCCACTCTGGGCTTCAATTTCTTTATCTGTAAGATGAGGAACCGTGAGGTGTAGGTGGAGACCATAAAGAAACTAACAACTTTGCAAGTCATTTGGTGCAGGTATTTTACAGAGCACAAATATTCTACCCTGTTAGTGGGTAGAATTATCTCCATTTTGAAAACAGGGCAGTAGAGACTCAGTTCAAGAAACTTGTCACATGAATGAGTGAAGGAGCTAGATTCTACCGAGGTCTGTCCAATTCCAAATCCTGGGAAGAGCCCAGGATTTGGAGTTGGACAGACCTCGGTAGAATCTAAACTGTGCTGCCTACCGGGTATAATATTATTGATGTCTGTCTGCCCATCCCTGGCATGGTTAATGCACTAACACACATGAAAATGACTTGGAAACTGGGTAGCACTTATGCAAATATAAGATACCACATTGATAAGATACCTCATTATTGATCATCCCTTATCTTAATATAGCTTCCTTGGCATCGGTTAGGTCTTCCCCCAACCTCAGGCGGCTTCTTCCTTGCTTCTGTCACCTGTTCCTCCCCTTTCCTGAGCGTAGGTTTTCTTTAGTCCCCACCTCTTGCTTTCTGTTCTTTACTTTCTAAATCCTATCATCCTGTAACTTCAGCTATGGCCTGCAAGCAGGTGACTCTCAAATCTGTACTGCAGTCCAGAGCCTTATTTCAACCACCTTCTGGAACTTTATCACCTAACTCATTGGTCTCAGACTTTGCTGTGCATCTGAATCACCTGGAGTGTTTGTTAAAACACAGATTGCTGGGCTTAGTCCCACAGTTTCTGATTCAGTAGGCCTAGGGAGGGCCTGAAAATATTTTTTACAGCATTAAACAAGGTATACTTGACATGCAATAAACTTCACATATCTAAAGTGAACAATTGGATATGTTTTGACATATGAATACACTCATGAAACCAGCACCGCAATCGAGATAATGAACATATCCGTATCCCCAAAAACCTCCTAGTTTCTCGTTATTATCCCTCTTTTTTCTCTCCTTAACCTTCACTCCCATTCCCAGGTAACCATTAACCTATTTGTGTCACTATAGATGAGTTTGCATTTTCTAGAGTTTTGTGTAAATGGAATCATAAAATGTGTACCTCTTTCTTGTTTCTGGCTTATTTCATTCAGCATAATTATTTTGCTGCATGTATCAATAGCTCATTCCTTTTTATTACTGAGTAGTAGTCCATTGTATGAATATATAGCAGTTTGTTTCTCCATTCACTAGTTTATGGACATTTGGTTTTCCAGTTTGGGGCAATTACAAATAAAGCTGCTGAGAACATTTGTGTAAAAACTTTGTACTTTTATTTCTCTTGGAAGTGAAATGGCTGGGTCATGACGGTTAAGAGTATGTTTAACTTTTAAAGGAACTGCCAGACTGTTTTTCAAGTTGGTTGCACCATATTACACAGACATCAGCAGGGTATGAGAATTCCGCTTGCTCCACATCTTTATCATTGTCTGGTGTGATCAGTCTTTTTAATCGTATCCATTCCAGTAGGTATATAGTGGTATCTCATTATGGTTTTAATGTTCATTTCCTTAATAACTAATGATGTTGAGCAGCTTTTCAGGTGCTTATTTTCTATCCATTTATCTTCTTGGGTTAAATGCCTGTTCAAATCTTTTGCTTATTTAAAAAGTTGAATTGTTGTTTTCTTACTATTGAGCCATAAGTGTTCTTTATATATTCCAGAACACACAGGCTTTGTTAGATATGTATTTTGCAAATAATTTCTCTCAGTATATGTCTTACAGTTTAACTCTTTAAACAATATCTTTTGAAGAGCAAACATTTTTAATTTGATGAAGTCTTATTTATTGATTTTTGAAATTATTTGCCCTTTTTTGGACATATTTAAGAAATCTTTGCCAAACCGAGAGTCACTAAGGTTTTCTCCTATATTTTCCTGTAGAAGTTTATGGTTTTAGCTCTTTTATTAGGTCTATGATCCTTTTCAGGTTAATTTTTGTATGTGGTATGAGGTAAGGGTCAAGGTTAATTTTTTTTTTTTGGCATATGGTGTCCAATTATTCCAGCATCATTTGTTGAAAAGATTCTCCTTTCCCCATTGAATTGCCTTGGTACTTTTGTCAAAAATCAATTAGGCATTTATGCGTGGATTTATTTCTGGACTCATAAGCTCCATTGATCTGTTTGTCTGTCTTTATACTAGTACCACTCTGTATTGCTGTATCTTTATAAGTCTTGAAATCAGGTAATGTAAGCATTCCAACTTTGTTCTTTTTCATAGTTGTTTTGGCTATTCTAGGACCATTGTATTTCCATATGCATTTCAGAATCCATTTGTCAATATCTGCAAATAAAAAACCTGCTGGGATTTTGAGATTGCATTGTGTCTATAGATCAATTTGGTGAGTATTGACATCTTAACAATATTGAGTCTTCCAATTCATGGACATAATATTTCTCCATTTATTTGGGTTTTCTTTAATATCTCTCAGCAATGTTTTGTAGTTTTCAGAGTATAGGTCTTGCATATCTTTGGTCAACTTAATCCCTAAGTAATACTTTTGATGCTATTGTAAATGGTATGTTTTTAAATTTTCTATTTCTATTGTTTTATTGCTAGTTTATAGAAATTCAGTATGTGTTTGTTAAAACAGATTGTTAGGCCTCAACCCCACATTTTCTGATCCAGTAGGTCTGAATTTGCATTTCTAACAAGTTCCCAGATGATGCTGATGCTGTTTGTCTGGGGACCACACTTTGAGAACCATTGACATAAGTGTTCTGCCTGAACCTCTTTCTTGTTCCAAACCAAGCTCATCATCTGGCCCCAATTAAGTTCTTCTTCTGATTTTCCTCTTTCCAGAAATGGCCCCACATCCAATTCCATATCCACTGGTCAATTGTCTGAGTTTCCCATTGCAAAATCAATCTGTGGCTTATTTTAACCCTCACATCCAATCAACTGCCACCCTAGTAATATACTCCTGAAATATGTCTCCCCTCTGTCCCCTTCACTTTCCATTTCATATCATCATCACTTCCCTCCTTGACTGGTGAAATCACCTCCTAAATGATCTCTCTGCCTCTAGTCTCTTTCTACTACAGTCTTTTCTCCACACTCTCAGACTAATCTTTGTAGTCAGCAACTTGAACTGTGCCAGTCTCCTGCTAAATAATCCCCCACAGGACTCCCACTGCCAGATGAATTAAGTCTAACCCCCCCTTACTCTGATGTTGCAGAGACTTCCAGTTGCCTAATTGGTATTCATTCTCATTTTACCTTTAGCAATAGAAATCATATCTTATCCAGGAGAGCAATATGCCCAGAGTTTTAAAAATTATATTTCTTGGTATCCTTGCAAATAAAATGGTCATGTGACTAAGTTCTGACCAATAAGATGTGAATGCAAATTGTTGGGTGCCACTTCCTGGAAGGTTCCATAAACAGGGCAGATAACTGGACAGATTCCCTGTCTTCCCTTACTTTTTCCTCCATTTCTGGAATGCTGGAGCTCCAGCAGCCATCTTGGACCATGAGGCGACTTTAAAGATGGAAGCACTTGCTTAGGATATAAGGAGCCTGGGTCCCTGGTGGCAGTAGATCTGCCATATCAATCTCAGATCACCAAACTCTGAGGTTATATTTAACTTAGAGAAAAATAAACCCTTCTGTGGTTAAACTACTGTAATTTGGCTGCTTGCAGTCAACCCTCACCTTGACTGATACACCTGATATTCAAAGCTCTCCAAATATTAGCCCCAACATACTATCCAGTCACCTCTCATTCTACCCCCCTACAAATACACCATGTTCTAGTCAAACCATACTATTTTCTTTTTCCTAAGGAAAATTTATGCCTTACTTTCTCTGTTTCCTTGCTCATTTCATGCTCTTCCTCCATGTCTACCTATTGAAGTCTAGCTCAGATCTGCCCTCCTCCATGAATCCCTCCCTGATTCTTCTATCCAAATATGATTTCTCTCTCTTCTGAACTCTCAAGAGTATTCTAACTGTATCCTTCTTGGCACTTAGAGTTTGCCCCATATTATCATTACTTAGATGCCTATCCTGCTAGATTATAAGCTCCCCTCATGGTGCCAAGCACAGGGTTATTGTTCAACAAAGATTTGCTGAAGGAATTCATGAATAAGTAAAGGAATGAGTGGGACTTTCCTGGTGGTACAGTGGTTAAGACGCCACACTACCAATGCAGGGGGCCTGGGTTCAATCCCTGGTCAGGGAACTAGACCCCACATGCTGCAACTAAGAGCCCACATGCTGCAGCTAAGAGCCTTCATGCCACAACTAAGACCTGGTGCAGCCAAATAATTAATTAATTAATTAATTAAGAAACTGAGGCTGAGTCAAAATTTTTAAAAAAGAAATAAAGGAATGAGTGAGTGAAAACAGATAGTAAACATTATGTTCCCTCCTCATCCTGTGCAACATCCATCTCAATCCCTTCACAAGGTTGAAAGGGTTCCCACAGTTGATCAAGGAGAGAGGCAGTAGACACAAAGTAAGCCAAAAGACCTCCTCTGTCTGGAGAGGACAGACTGAGGGAGAATAATTACACTTGGCCCAGCCTGTCCTGTAACAATGAAAACAACACCAACTAATATTTACTAAGTACTTGCTATGTGCTGACTCCATGCAAAGTGATTTACATGCATTATTTCATTTAGTTTAAGCCACCAACAGCCTATGAAATTGGTCCTAATCCCATATTTCACAAGTGAGGAGACTGAGGTTCAGAGAGGTTAACTCACCTATCCAGGGTCACGGAACTTGCAAGTGGCAGAGCCGGAATTGAGACCCAGTCCTATCTGAGTCCAAACCATGCTCCTAACTATGTGCCAGACTAAACAAGACATGGCTGTCTGTTCCACTAAGTGGTGAGTTCCTGGTATATAGGAGCCATAATTTATATATCTTTACCACACTGCAGTGACTACACAGTGCCTGATATGTCAGAAGGCTCAGCCAACTGATGGGTATCAAAATGATCAAAAAGAGGTTCCTATCCTAGAAAGGTAGAGTAGACATACTTTTCCCAATTTCCTCCATTAATTACAACTAAAACTCCTGGACATAATACATAAAGCAAACATCAGAAAACTCTGAAAAGTGGAGAGGAGAAAGCAGCTAGGGAACTTGAAACCCAAGGAACAACATAGTGGTGAGTTGCCTAAGTTTTCTTTTTGTCTCACCTCATGTATCTCAGACCTAGAGCTAAAGAGGCTAGCAACCCAGAAACACCAGTAAGTACAGATCAAAAAAAAGCTCAAGTGAAAGCCTGCTCTCTAGTCAAAGAACTGGGCAAGGGGCAGCCTAGCAAGACAGCTTTTAGACAACTGCTCAACTCTAGCCAAATGCCACAGAAAAACCTGTGACCCCATTCCCACCCATGCCAGCAAGGGCAAGTGCTAAGCCTAGACTTCTACTCTCACCAGTCCATAAGGAGGCATCCCAGCCCTCTGTAGGATGATGTCAGAGAAGGCTAAGAAGGGAGCCTGGATGTTCATACATGCCAATGGTAATACACCCCCATTGCACAGTGTCAGTGGAGACCACATGAGGAGCCTGGACTTTTATCCACACCCAGCAGCAGTGAAGCAAACCTTCCCCTCCGCGTTGGGGTGGTATCAGAGGAGGCTTAGTAGAGAGTTAGGACTTTCATGCCTCCATGGTGTCAGTGAAAGCCATGTGGGTACCAGTAACAAAGTACTCCTACCCTCTTGCAGCCAGGAAGGTATCAGAGGAGGCCTAGTGGAGAGCTGAAACTTTCACCTCCATCCAGTAGTAACAAGAAGAGAAGCCAAGTGGGGAACCTGAACTTCTATTCCACCTTGCAGTTACAAAGCAGTGCTCTCCTCCTTCTTCAGCTAAAGGACCATCAGAGGAAGCTAGCAAAAACAGAAGATTTAAATAAAATCAAGTCTTATAATACCCAAAATGTTCAAGTTTCAATTTTTAAAAATCACTCATAATACCAAGAACAAGGAAGATCCCAAACTGAATGAAAAAAAAAACACTAGATGCCAACACTGAGATGACAAAAATGTCTGAATTATTTGACAAAAATTTTAAAGCAACCATCACAAAAATGCCTCAGTGGACAATTATGAACACACTTGAAACAAATGAAAAAATAGAAAGTTTTGGCAAAAGTATAGAAAGTCTTAGCAAAGAAATAGAAAATATAAAGAACTAAATGGAAATTTTAGAATTCAAAAATACAGTAACAGAACCAAAGACCTCAGTGGATGGGCTCAAAAGCAGAATGGAGAAAACAGAAGAAAGAATCAGTGAACTGGAAGATAGAACAGTAGAAATTACCCAATCTGAACAACAAAGAGAAAAAACACTGAAAACAGACTGCAGGACTATAATAAAAGTTCTAACATATTTGTCATTGGAGTCTCGGAAGGAGAAAAGAAAGAGAACGGAGCTGGAAAAATCCTCAAAAATGGCAGAAACTCCCTGAAATTTGGCAAAAGATAAACCCACAGATTCAAGAAGCTGAGTGAATTCCGTGCAGGATAAACCTAAAGAAACCCACACCAAGACACATCATAGTCAAACTTTTAAACACTGAAGACAAAACTCTTGAAAGGAGAGAGAAATGACACTTTACCTATAGAGGAAAACCAATTCAAATGCAGTGGATTTCTCATCAGAAACCATACAGGTGAGAAAGAAGCGGCACAACATTTTTTTCAAGTGCTGAAAGAAAAGAACTGTCAACCTAGAATATCCAGTGAAAATATCCTTATTCTCAGATGAAGGAAAACGAAGAGAATGTGTCACTAGCAGACTTATCCTAAAAAATTGGCTAAAGAAAATTCTCAAAATAGAAAGGAATTGATAAAAGAAGGAACTTTGGAACATCAGGAAGGAAGAAAGAACATGCTAAGCAAAAATATGGGTAGATATAATAGACTTTCCTTCTCCACTTGAGTTATCTAAATTATGTTTGTTGAAGCAAAAATTACAACACTGTTTGATGTACGTAAAGGAAATATTTAAGCCAATGATATTATGAATGAGAGGATAAAGGGATGTAAAATGAGGTAGAGTTTCTACAGTTCATTTGAACTGGTAAAATGATGACACCAGTAGACTGTGATAAATTATGCATTTATAATGTAATACCTAAACAAACAATTTTTTTAAAAAAGCTATAGAAAGAGATACCCTCAGAAACGTCATGGAAAAATAAGAGCAGAATTCTAAAAAATGTTCAAGTGAACCACAGAAAGACAGGGAAATGAAAACAGAGAAGAAAAACAGAACAAACAAACAAAAAAACAAAATAAAAAGGCAGACTTGGGCTCTAATATATCAATAATTGCATTAGATGTAAATGGTATAAATATGCAAATTAAAAGGCAGATTGGCAGAATGGTTAAAAATATGACCTAATTATATGCTGCCTACAAGGACCACTCTTCAAATGTATCTCCTATGTATAGAGGCAGATTGAAAGCAGAAGGATGGAAAAGATATATCATAAAAACATTAATTAAAAAAACATGAGTTCAGGGGCTTCCCTGGTGGCACAGTGGTTGAGAGTCTGCTTGCCGATGCAAGGGACACGGGTTCATTCCCTGGTCTGGGAAGACCCCACGTGCCGCGGAGTGGCTGGGCCCGTGAGCCATGGCCACTGAGCCTGTGTGTCCATAGCCTGTGCTCCGCAACGGGAGAAGCCACAACAGTGAGAGGTCCGCAAACTGCAAAAAAAAAAAAACACATGAGTTCATATGTATATCAGTCCATATGCCATATTAATATCAAATAAAGTAGACTACAGAGCAAATTAAATTACCAGAGACAGGAATGTAATATAGTGATAAAAGGGTCAATCCATCAAGAAGAGGTACAATCCTAAGTGTGTATGCACCAAGCAATAGAGCTGCAAGATGTGTTAAGGCAAAAACTGATAGAACTGAAAGGAGAAACAGACAAATACAAAATTATGGTTGAAAACATAAACATCCCCTCTCAATAACTGATAGAATAACTAGGAAGAAAATCAGAACTCCACACCAGCATCAACCAACAGAATCTGACTGACATTTACAGAACACTCTATCCAACAGCAGCAGAATACACATTATTTTCAAGTGTATGTGGGACTTACACGAAGATAAACCATATCCTGGGCCATAAAACAAACCTCAACAGACTTAAAAGAATTGAAATCATTTATGATGTGTTCACTGACCACAAGTTAAAGTTTTTAAGAATGGAATGATAACATAAAGATAAGCTCTTCCAACACTTAGAAACAAAGCAACACACTGGTATATAATCCATCGGTCAAAGAGGAAGTCTCAAAAGAAACTTTAAAAATACGTTGAACTGAATGAACATGAAAATACAATATAAAAAAATTTATGGGCCACAGCTAAAGCAGTGCTGATGGGAAAATTTATACACTGAAGTCATGCATTAGAAAAGAGTAAAAGTCTCAAATCAATATTACAAGCTCCCACTTCAAGAATCTAGAGAGGGGGCTTCCCTGGTGGCGCAGTGGTTGAGAGTCTGCCTGCCGATGCAGGGGACACAGGTTCATGCCCCAGTCCAGGAAGATCCCACATGCCGCGGAGCAGCTAGGGCCATGAGCCATGGCCGCTGAGCCTGTGCGTTCGGAGCCTGTGCTCTGCAACGGGAGAGGCCACAACAGTGAGAGGCCCGCGTACCACAGAAAACAAACAAACAAACAAAGAATCTAGAGAAAGAAAAGCAAAATAAACATAAGGCAAGCAGGAGAAGGAAATAATAAAGACGAGAAGAAATCAATGATATTGAAAACAGTAAAATTGAGGAAATCAGTGAAACAAAGATCTGGTTCTTGGAAAAGATCAATAAAATTGACAAGCCTTTAGCAAGACCAACCAAGAAAATGAGAGAAGACACAAATTACCAGTATCAGGAATGAAGAGGAGATATCACTACAGACCCTGCAGACATCAAATGGATAAGGGAATAGTATGAACAATTCTACACACATTGAAAAACACAAACTACCGCAACTCATCCAATATGAAATGGATCATTTTAATAGCATTCTAACTATTAAGGAAACTGAATTAATAATTTTAAAACTTCTATAAAGGAAATCTCCAGGCCCAGACAGTTTTACTGTAGAATTCTACCAAATGTTTAAAGAAGAAAAGTAGTGCCACACAATCTCTTCTGGAAAGTAGAAGAGGAAGGAAGACTTCCCAATTAATTTTATGAAGTTAATATTACCTGGATATCACCAGACAAAGACAGTATTCAAAAAAGAGAAAACTACAAACCAATATCCCTCATGAATATATGCAAAAATCCTCAACAAAATACTAGCAAAGCAAATCCAGCAATATATAAAAATAATTATATGCCATAACCAATTGGAGTTTATTCCAGGCATGAAAGGCAGGTTCAGTATTTAAAAATCAGTCTATATATTCTACCCAATTTACAGGCTAAAGAAGAACAATCACATGGACATATTAGTTGATGCAGAAAAATCATTTGACAAAATTCAATACCTGTTTATGATTAAAAAAACCTCTGAAAAACAGGAATAGAGGGGAACTTCCTCAATTTGATAAAGAGCATCCATAAAAGTCCTAGAGCTAACATTATACTTAATGGTGAAAGACTGAATATTTTCCCACTAAGACCAGGAACAAAGCAAGGATGTCCAGTCTCCCCACTCCAGTTCAACATAGTGCTTAAAGTTCTAGCCAGGATGGTAAGGCAAGAGAAGAAAAGAAAAGCTATATAGATGACAAAGGAAGACATTATGTCTACTTAAGAAATCCCTAAGTTGGAATATAAAAAATTTTTTTAATCTTCTAGAATTAATGAGTGAATTTAGCAAGGTTGCAGGATACAAGATAAATATACATAACTCAATTGTATTTTTATATACTAGCAATGAACATATGGACACAAATTTAAAATATCATTCAGGGCTTCCCTGGTGGCGCAGTGGTTGAGAATCCGCCTGCCGATGCAGGGGACACGGGTTTGTGCCCCGGTCCAGGAAGATCCCACATGCCGCGGAGCGGCTGGGCCCATGAGCCATGGCCGCTGAGCCTGCGCGTCCGGAGCCTGTGCTCCGCAACGGGAGAGGCCACAACAGTGAGAGGCCCGCGTTATCGCAAAAAAAAATAAAAATAAAAAATAAAATATCATTCATAGTTGCTCAGAAATAAAGTGAAATACTCAAGTGTAAATCTAACAAAATATGGGCAGAACTTGTATGCTGAAAACTACAAAATGCTGATGAAAGAAATCAAAGAAGATCTTTTTGAAAAATGGAGAGGCATGTCATATTCACAAGTTGGAAGACTAAGACTTAATATACTAAAGGTGTCAATTATCCTCAAATTGATATAAAGTTTAACACAATTATTATGAAAATCCCAGGACTTCCCTGGTGGTGCAGTGGTCAAGAATCCTCCTGTCAGGGACTTCCCTGGTGGCAAGAATCCACCTGCCAATACAGGGGACACAGGCTCAAGCCCTGGTCCAGGAAGATCCCACATACCGCAGAGCAACTAAGCCTGTGCACCACAACTACTGAGCCTGTGCTCTAGAGCCCACAAGCCACAACTACTGAGCCCATGCACTGCAATTACCGAAACCCACGTGCTCTAGGGCCCACGTGCTGCAACTACTGAGCCCACATGCTGCAACTACTGAAGCCCACGCGCCTAGAGCCCATGTTCTGCAACAAGAGAAGCCACCTCAATGAGAAGCCCGTGCACTGCAACAAAGAGTAGCCCACACTCACCACAACTAGAGAAAGCCTGCGCGCGGCAACAAAGACCCAACGCAGCTAATAAATAAATGGAAATCCCAGCAAGATTTTTTTGGTAAACATAAACAAAATTATTCTAAAATTTGCATGTAAAGGCAGAGGAGCTAGAATAGTTAAAACATTTTGAAAAAGAAGAATAAAGTGGGAGGAATCTGTCTAAACAATTTCAAGTCTTATTATATAGCTACAGTAACAAAGATTGTGAGGTATTTTAGAGGTATAGACACAGATCAATGAAACTGAGTAAAGAATCCATAAATAAACCACACAAATATGTCCAACTGATTTTTGACAAAGGTGCAAAAGCAATCCAATGGAGGAAAGATAGTCTTTTTAACAAGTGGTGCTAGAGCAAGTGGATATCCATAGGTTAAAAAAAGAAGAATCTTGACCTAAGTCTCACATCTTATACAAAGGTGAACTCAAAGTGAATCACATATTCAAATGTAAAATATAAAGCAATTATACTCCAATAAAGATGTTAAAAAAATATTTAGTAAACATAAGAGAAAACTGTCAGGATCTAGAACTAGGCAAAGAGTTTTTAGACTGGACACCAAAAGTATGATCCATATAAGGAAAAATTGATAAACTGGACTCTGAAAATTTAGAACTTTAGCTCAGTTAAGAAAATAAAAGGACAAACTACAGATGGGGATAAAATATTTGCAAATCATATATCCAACAAATGATTAGTATATAGACTATGTAAGAAACTCTTAAAATCTCAACAGTAAAAAAAAAAAAAAGTCAAGCAATCCAATAGAAATGGGCTTAAGACATGAAGAGAGACATTTCACCAAAGAGGATATATATGTGGCAAATAATTACATGGAAAAATATTCAGGGTAATGCAAAAGCAAAAGAAAACCATAGTGAGAGATTATACACCTTTCAAAATGGCTTAAAATTAAAAAAACAAACAAACAAAAACTTGACACTACCAAATGCTGGCAAGGATGCAGAGAAATGGTCACTCATACATTGCTGGTGGGAATATATGGTATAGTCACTCTGGAAAACAGTTTGGCAGTTTCTTAAAATTTATCTATCTATCTATGTATCATATGACCCAGCAATTGTAATCCTAGGCATTTATCCTAGAGAAATGATCATTTATGTCTACATAAAACCTGTACACAATTGTCCATAGCAGCTTTATTCATAGTAATCAGAAACAACCCAAATGTCCTTCAATAGGTGAATGTTCTTTTGTGGGGAAATAAATTGTGGTACAGTCACACTATAGAATACTACTCAGCAATATAAAAAGGAATGAACTATTGATACATAACACAATCTGGATGACTCTCCAGAGAATTTTGCTGAGTTAGAAAAATAAAAGCCAATCCCCAAAGGTTATATACTGTGTGATTTCATTTATATAATATTCTTTTTAAAATAAATTTATTTATTTTATTTATTTATTTTTGGCTGCATTGGGTCTTCGTTGCTGCCCGCAGGCTTTCTCTAGTTGTAGCAAGCAGGGGCTACTCTTTGTTGCGGTGCGCGGGCTTCTCACCGCTGTGGCTTCTCTTGCTGTGGAGCACGGGCTCTAGGCGTGCAGGCTTCAGTAGTTGCAACACACGGGCTCAGTAGTTGTGGTGCATGGGCTTAGTTGCTTCACGGCATGTGGCATCTTCCCGGACCAGGGGAACCCTTGTCCCCTGCATTGGCAGGCAGATTCTCAACCACTGCACCACCAGGGTAGCCCTATATAATATTTTTGAAATAACAAAATTACAAAATAGGAGAACAGAGTAGTGGTTGCAAGGGGTTACGAAGGGAATGAGGGCTGGAGGAAAGTGGGTGTGGCTAAAAAGAGCAACATGAGAGATCTTTGTGGTGATGAAAGTGTTCTGTACCTTGCCTTTATCAATGTCAATATCCTGATTGTGGGATATTGTGCTATAGTTTTGTAAGATATTACCTCTGAGTGAAACTGGGTAAAGAGTATTGTATTGTTTCGTACAACTGCATGTGAATTATCTCAAAATAAAAAGTTTAATTTTAAAAAATGATCAAAGAAAGTCAGCAACTGCTTTACATAAGCCCTTCATAAACCTTACCCTGGGATATGGGACACCGCTGAAAACATAGAATCAAAGAAAGTCTAAATAAATGCATGTATGATAGGTCCCTAAGGCATTCTACGATCCTTGGGGCTCTTCCTTAATACCAAGGAGGGCAGCCATGTCCTCTGTAACACTCTGTGAGATTTTGTCAATAATGAGACCTGAAATTAAAGGAACCGTAGGGCAAAGCTGGAGGGCAAGTCTCTGGTTTTTATGTTGGAGGAAGATATGAAAGGAGTTGAGGGACAGATGTGAAGGCAGACAGAGCCAGCTCAGGAGCCACCCCCTCCAGGAATGCTCTGCACAGTTGCCCAAGTTAGGTATCCCCTTCCATCTGCTCCATTAACCTGCATCACAATCTACTATGATTAATAACTTTCTTTTCTGTCTCCCACTCCAGACTGTACATTTCTTAAAGGCCGAGATCATTTCTTACTTTGCCTCTGCATACCTTAAATGTTTAATTTTAGGTTAAAACAAAAGACTATTTACTCTCTAGTTTTTGGATATATGGCCAAGGCTTTTCTTTGAGTATAGGTGTGCCAGCTGGCATTCCACTGTCATCTTTCCTGCATGAGCTACACCCAGAATGCATTGACTGCCATTTTCAGTTTTGATTTCTTTAACATGGATTGGAAACTTTAAAAGAATTTGAGAAATAATCTGAATTCAACGCCTTAGATTTTAAATGATTTTTCCTCTTCTTTTTCAGTTGTGTCACCAATACAAAATTTGATAACATTTTTTAGCAACTTGGTGTTATGGAATCTTTCCAAACAGCAACATTAGTTTTGCACTCATATTTTATTGGTTTATGTAACATCTAGTTAAATTATGTAATAATAATATGCACAGCTGGCATAAACAGGCTGAGTTAAAAACAAATGACTCTTGGTAAGTATGCAATTCAACCAAATGGGGGAGCACAAGTGTACAGCATCCTAGCCATGAAGGTTTGATGAACCATGAGTGTAAGTCAGTATGTTTTACAAAAAGAATTGATGGTGTCACTTAAGCCAGTGAACCAGGTAAGTGCAGGTTGTTTAAAGCTCCATTTTAGTAATATCAGTAATAGTAACTAACACTTATCAAGTGCTTACTTTGTGTCAGGTATCATGCTAAATGCTACTATACATATCTCAGTTAATCACTAGCTGAAGAAAGTATTATCCCCATTTTATAGATAAGGAAGCTGAAGCTCAGCGAAGTCCAGTAACTCTGACAAGTTCTCATAGCTGTTAGATGGTAGAGCTGAGTTTCTGTCCAATTCCAAAATCTGTGCTTTTATGCACTATGTGCACTACACTTACACTATTTCCAGTATTTGTCTTATGGATGAATGAATGAATGCAGGCAGGCAAGTATACAGAGGACAGGGAAAGGCTGGAAATTGGGAGACATTTTCCTACAGTCAGGAAAGTGTCCCTTAAAGACCAACTGGCTCATTCTTGGCAGTTTCTTGAGGTGAGAGGGGTTCCCAAGGAGAGGGTTGGCTGTTCCTAGAGCAGTTGGGAGTTGGGGGAGGCCCACTGAGAGTGCTGGAGGAAGCTTACACCTGGTGCTGGGACATGTGGGGCCCCTCTCTTTTATCTAGTCTAGACTTCTGACCATCATCACCACTGGCCTCCCTTCAGTTGAATTCTGCCTTCTTTTATTTCAGTTGAATCTGGCTAGAATTTTTAAATCTTAATTACAAAACAAAGGGAAAACAGCAAAGCTACACTCTCAGTGCCTGGACTTATGATCCCAACGTACTAGAAGCTGAACTTGGCTTATGGGCTAAGCACCTCCTTTTTTTAAAATATTTATTTATTTGTTTGTTTGTTTGCACCAGGTCTTAGTTGCAGTAGGCGGGCTGCTTAGTTGCAGCTCCAGTACTCCTTAGTTGTGGCATGTAGGCCTCTTAGTTGCAGCAGGCGGGCTCCTCATTTGCAGCAAGGGGGTCCTTAGTTGCGGCTCATGGGCTCCTTAGTTGTGGCATGCAAACTCTTAGTTGCAGCATGCACACTCTTAGTTGCAGCATGCACATGGGATCTAGTTCCCTGACCAGGAATCGAACCTGGGACTCCTGCATTGGGAGCACAGGGTCTTAGCCACTTCGCCACCAGGGAAGTCCCCCAAACACCTACTTATTTCATTTTCTCACCTCAGCCCTGGGTGGATCAAGCATGATGGATTCAGGCTGGCACCATGGTCTGACCTGCTGTAGGGAGGGGGTGCTCAGTTCTTCCCCACGCCTCCTTCTTAGCTGCTCTCTCTGAGCATCTGCCCCCTGGCCAGCTGCATACCTCTGCACCTCAAAGCCACTGGGCCCACAGTTTCCTAGTCTCCTAGTGAAGAAGAACAGTCAAGGTTTGACTCATCTTTGTATTTCAGTCCCTTCTGCCTTTCTCCTCCCCAGCCATTCTCATTTCTTCGCTTCTTAGGTGACTTATCCTTAGAAGAGGCCATGCTCTCACCCTCAGGCCCATTTCTCCCTGCCTTCTTAAATCCCGTTACCTAAGGCACACCTACTGGCTGAGGTTCAAGCTAGTTTTCTTCCTCGCTCAGGTTCCTGGCTGATATTTTGGTCTGGTGTCTCCAACTGCCTTGAAGGCAGTGTGCTCCCTAGTGGCTCAGTGTCTCCTACTGGATCCCTCCCATGGGATCCTCTATGGGATCCCTCCTCCCATGGTCTGGAGCAGATTATTCACCTCCTGAAAGTTGTTCCTTCTGCCTGGAATGCCCTTCCCTCCTTTCTTACCTAGATACCTTTTAATTATCCTATGGATCACAGCTCAGATGTCACCTCTTCTAAGAAATTCTCCAATCCCACGTCTGTGTTGGGTGCCTTTCCTCTGTGTTGGGTGCCTTTTTAGCTCTTAAAACACCATACTGAAATTGACTTGTTATTTATATGTCTCTTGCTCTAGGCTCTGAGCCCTGAGAACCTATGTCTTGTTCACTGGTGTGGTACCAGCACCTAACAGTGTTTGTCATGTAGTAGGTGCTCAATGAATATTGTTTATTCAACGTATACTTTGAAAGTCTAACCTACTACACGTCAACTTTCATCTGCTGTGTAAGGATGTTTCTGTCTCCCTGATCATGTGTGGGGCAGAATGACTCTCACGTCCTGACCCTAGTGAATGAGCAAGCGCAGGTCACCTAGCCACTCACCTCCTCAGTGGACTCATCTTCCTAGGTTCTCAGAAACCTTCTGGTTTCTATTTCTGAGGATTTTCCAATATAAAAAATATTGTATATGGAAGATGTATTAGTCAGTATAGACTGGGGTGTGTGGCTATAACAACCCCCAGTCTCAGTGGTTTAAGGCAAGGAAAGTTTATTTCTCACTCACACCATGTGTGCATCTTGGTTGGTCTGGGTCTCTGCTTTGCACTGTTGCCTCTGAGGAACCCAAGCATATCTCTAAGAAGTCTTGTGGTTAAAAAAAAAAACAGTTAAAATCCTGTTTATATTTGTTTAACCTTCTTTTTCCCAAATTATTTGACCACAGACCCCTTTTTCTTATGCAACAACTATTTATATCCTATAGGCCTCATGCTCAGAAATGCCAGTCTAAAGGGGTTGGAGCATAACAAACCTTTGTGGCACGTTTAATATGTGGTAAAATATGAGTAAAGCAGTCTCTGCTCACATTTGTTGATTTTTCAAATGTGTTTAACAAATGTCTGTGAAGCCCTTGCTTTGTGCCAAGTGCTCTGCCAGATGCTGGGGATACAGGACTTGCTGAAATATATATGGTCCTTGCTCTCATCAAGCATCCCTTCCAATGGAAAAGACACATATTAAAACACAACAGCCATCCTCACTATGCATACAAAGTAAATATACTCCAGAGTGACCTTACCTAGTCATGTTAAGACTGTGGCAAGGAAATTAATCTGATATTTACAAGATGAGCAGTTAGTCAGGCAAAGTGGGAGTAGAGAGTAGAGGTTGCAGCTAGAGGTGGGAAATGTACTAGACAGAGAATACAGCATGTGCAAAGGCCCTGAGGTGGGAACAGAGGGGCTAGTAAAGTTGGAACACATTGAGAAAGGAGCAGTGAACAAAGGGCCATATCATGCAGGCCTCACACGTCAAGTTGGCATTTTGAATTTTATTTGAAGTGCAGTTGGAGCCAATGAAGGGGCTCCCACTCCAACAGGAGAAATTCAGCCAATTAATTATATGGCTTTTTATAATAAGATATTTTACTGGCATAGCACTTTATGCTTTACAAAATACTTTCATGTCATTATCTTATGTCTTCCTTACAGCAGCCCTCTGAAGGAGATAGTCCAACTATTAGTATAGATGGGGAATCTGAGGCTCAGAGAGGTAAGTAGCTTACCTAAGGACACAAAGTGACTTAGCAAGGGAGCAGGCATCCACATTCTGATCATTTCACTTCTTAGGCCAGTCATGCAGAGAAAGCACTGGCTTTGCATGAGTCAGTCCTGGAGTCTATGTCTTTACTGGCAGGGAGGCCCCTTTATTTGAGGACTGTATTGAGTAGTGGTTAAGTGCTCAGGCCAACAGCCTGCCAAACTGAAGTTCAAATCCCAGCTCACCAACCACTTACCAGCTAGGTGACCTCTAGCAAGTTACTTAACCTCTCTAACTCTTACACTCATTTATAAAATGAGGATAATCATACTAACCTCATAGGGTTGATGTAAAGATTAAATGAGGTAATGCATATAAAAGTGTCTGACACATAGTAGGAGCTCAACAAATACCAGTCTGATTTTTAGAGTGATAACTGGCTCTTTTATTTTGGAACCTTGGGATATGCTGAATGTGGAAGTTAAATGAGGCTCAAATCCCTTCATGCCAGGGATCATTGTATATGAAATGGGTTGAATCCCTCTGTGATTTGCAGATGTTCAAGATGGTACAGAGGAGGAACAAGTGCTGAGGCCTTTCTCAATAATGCTGATGCTCAAAACAAAGTCTTTACAGCTGACACTTCTACCTTCTAGACTGTGTAGGGGAGTTCTGCAATTGATAATTTCCCTGGGAGCTGAGTGCAGGGGAGTAATTTCCCAGTTGTCCTCCCAGGTGGATATTATATGGTGGCCTTGAGAGCTACATTCAAGGAGCTGTCTAAGGTCAAGACCCTAGAGAAGCTGCATTTAAGGGTCTCAAAGCCCTGCTAAACATCAGCTGAAAGGCCTTTCCAGACTTTAGATAGGGGTATTAGGGTGAAGTACAGGGGCCTGGAGCACAGAGAATATCTGTGATTCACAGGACACACTGGGTATTCTTGACCACTTGTGGGGCTTCCAATTCAGGGCAGTGTCGACCTTTGTGGGACCTGCTCTCCTCCCTGGGGCATAAGAATTTCATATGGAAAAGATAGGTCTTGAGTTTCCTGGCTCTGCAATTAATCTTTTCTCTTGAAGATGGGCCTGCTAAAAAGGGGTAGTAGGTTGAGTGGAGGCTCAGAAGAAAGTCTGATCAGTGACTCAAACATTTTTACCCTGACTTACAGCCTGAAATACACTTTGCATGGTTACCCACACAAAATACCCATTTTGCGTGGTGTGTGTGGGTGTGAACACACGCACACACACGCGTGCGCGCGCGCGCGCGCACACACACACACACACACACACACCCCTGAAATAAAGTTTCAGTAAGCAGTTCCTACACTTACATATGTGATGCACCTTGAGTTTTTTTCTATTTTATTCTATTTCATTACATTGATTTCATGACCTACTAATGGATCGCAACCTGCACTTTGAGAAACATTGGTCTAATAGATGATGAATTGTCCTTGAAGGTGATTGAGAAAGATGTTGTTCATGAATAATGAAATTCAGATGAGCAATGCCAAAGGCTGAACAGACTGGCTATATACTTTAAATGCTCATGACATATGCAGAACCTGGTTTTCTCTCACCCTGAACAGCGAGGTTGGAGATAGTAAAAATAATAACAATAGAAAAATAACAACATTTGCTGAGGACCTACTCAGTGAAGAGAATGGGGCTACTTACTTGAATAGTATAAAAATATAAATAGTAACTGTTATATAATATTATAACCTAGTGGAAGAGATGGACTGGATCATAAACACAAGAATGTAAGTGGATATCAGGTCAGTGTGGCAGACCAAACTGATATAGGAAAATGTCCCCCACTAGAAATAGAAACTTTATAATTATATATACGATAAACTTTAAAAATATAAAATAAAACAATTAAAAAGTATATAACCACATTGTAAAGCAATAAATGGAAAAGCCTAAGTGCCAGGAATGGAAAGAAAACTCAGAGCCAAAGTGGCCAGGGGGATTTCAGAGTCCTTAGAGCCAATATGTCATAAGAGCTAGAATTTAACAGTGATGAGGATAGAAGAGCAAGCCCAAAGCCTCTGCATTTGGGGAGCTGAAACTGAGCTCCCTTGATAAAGTTAGGAGCCATGAAGAGTTACTTATCTATGCAACAGGAACCAGAAAACTCCATTTACTGATAAGGATTCAGTAGAGAAACTTGTCATCTTTCTGGGGCTGAGGGTAGAATAAGAGTCATCTGTGAGATATTAGAAATCCAAGCCTGTGCCAAACATGGATCTGCAGTGCAAATTTTGTACTACTCACAAGATGTGGGAAACTCAGTTCAAGAAAATAACAAACTGGTCCATAAATGGTGAAACCCATAGAATCCCAGTAGAGACAAAATTTTGACATGACATGATTCCTCCTTCATGGCCAAGGGCAGGTAAGCCTCCTACAGAACCCAAGTTTTGCTGGAGATGAGATCACAGTCAAAAACTACAAACCACAAGAAGAAATAAACCACTGCAAGAAAGAGAATCAACAAACACAATACATTGAAGAATTTAAATAACTGTATAGGTAACAAAACAATATGGAAAATACTTTAAAATGTTCCCTCAAAAAAGGTAAGAGCAAAATCCCAAAAGCAACAATGAGACATAATGGAAAAGAAAAGTAGAGTTGGAAAAGAACCAAACAGAGCTTCTAGAAATAAAATAATATTTACATAAAATCAATTCAGCGGGCTTCCCTGGTGGCTCAGTGGTTGAGAATCTGCCTGCCGATGCAGGGGACACGGGTTCATGCCCCGGTACGGGAAGATCCCACATGCCGTGGAGCGGCTGGGCCCGTGAGCCATGGCCGCTGAGCCTGCGCATCTGGAGCCTGTGCTCCGCAACGGGAAAGGCCACAACAGTGAGAGGCCCGCGTACCACAAAAAAAAAAAAAAAAATCAATTCAGTGGAGGGTTTAAACAGTTGATAACAGTGCTCAAGAGAGAGTTAGTGAGTTGGAAGACAAATTCAAAAGTACCCAAAATGCAGCTCACAGAGCTGCATTTAAAGTCATGGAAAATATGAAGGAGTTGAGATGTGAGGAATAAAATGAGAAAGTCCAATAGAGATATTAGAAATTCCAGAAGAAGAGAAAAGAGAGAGAAGCAATATATGAAGACACAACAGTGGAGAATTGACCAGTATTGAATGCAAAAATTCCCAGTGAGTAGGAACACAACTGAGTTTCTGAGGAGAATAAATAAAAACTACACCAAAACACATTGTTGTGATACTGCAGAATATCAAAGACAAAAGTCTTAAAAGCTAACAGAATGATGACAATTAGACAGTCTTCAGGGGCTTCCCTGCTGGCGCAGTGGTTGAGAATCTGCCTGCTAATCCAGCGGACACAGGTTCGAGCCCTGGTCTGGGAAGATCCCACATGCTGTGGAGCAACTAGGCCCGTGAGCCACAACTACTGAGCCTGCGTGTCTGGAGCCTGTGCTCTGCAACAAGAGAGGCTGCGACAGTGAGAGGCCCACGCACCACGATGAAGAATGGCCCCCACTTACCACAACTAGAGAAAGCCCTCGCACAGAAACGAAGACCCAACACAGCCAAAAATAGAAATAAATAAATAAATAGACAGGCTTCAGGCTTCTCATTAGGAGCAACAGAAACCAGAACATAAATAATTACAGTTGAAGGAAAATAACTGTCAACTTAGAATACTATAACCCAGATAATTATCATTCAACACAGAAAGGGTGAAATAAAGACAAATTCAGATACAAATGAAGGAGAGTTTACTATTTACAGACCTTACTGAAGAAATTTTTAAAAGACTTCATTGAGAAGGAAATTGAACCCAAAAGGAAGAATTGGGCTAATAGAAGCATAAGTGAGCAAAGAAATTGGTAAATATGTAGGTAAATCTAAATAATAACTATTTAGAAATATATTTTTAAAATCTGATGGAACTAAAATACTAATCAGTATATAACATGAAAAAATGGAAGAGGTT